>NW_019154105.1:5386361-5549499 GCF_002288905.1 Enhydra lutris kenyoni
GCACAAGTAGGCAGAGAGGCAGGCAGAGAGAGAGGAGGAAGCAGGCTCCCTGCTGAGCAGAGAGCCCAATGTGGGGCTCGATCCCAGGACCCTGAGACCATGACCTGAGCTGAAGGTAGAGGCTTAACCCACTGAGCCGCCCAGGCGCTCCACCGTCATCTTTTCTTTACCACATTTAAGATTGGACATACTTCAGTTTCTAAAGAGAAAGTTTAATAAGGGGAAGAAAACATTTCTTAGGATAGGGTGAGCCCAAGCTGAAAAAGTAATAGCTTGTTTGAAATCACATATTCCCGAGCACACTGTAGTATGTTTACTTTCATTTTTCTCCCCCATACAAGGAAGGACTCCAGTGGAAAAAATCCCTATCTAGAACAAACACTGTTCATAGAGCTCATGTTGAAACTTAAAGGAGAAAGTTCTGATTAGAGAGCTATTTTGCCATTGTCTCAATAATCCAGAACAACAGTATATTGTCATGCAAGGTCCTTCATGGCAAAGAGAGGACTTTGAGGTTTCTTTTGTTCTTCATGGGGAAACTGGAATCAATAGTTACTGGCAAACAGGAGTGAAATATTAATAATTACTGCTGAACATGGACCAAATATGTGGTGGTCAAATCTTAAGATTCACAGAGTAGCTTATTTTGTTTTGTTTCTCAAAGAATGAACATACAAATTAGAAATATGTTTTTCCAGACAAGTCTCATCTAAGACCATTTTGTTCCTGTTTTTAAGAACCAGTTCTCAGGGAAGAGACACAACTTTTCACCAACGGCATAAACACAAAGGCTGTGGAATTTAATTGCCCTGGGTGTTAATTTAAAAATCTCTTAGTCCTTCAAGTAATAATGTTAACTACCCACATGAAAAATTGGTTATTTGACCTTCAAGGTCAGAACGGGTGCAATGAGGAGAGGATAGAGAACTTACAATTGGGTGATTTGAGGTGGAAATGATGCCAGTCAAACTACCATCTGAGGATAAAGGCAAATGAAGCCTTGGAGCACTCCTAATCTGAAAATTCTATTAAAAGTCTTTGGAAGCCTTTCCAATGATTTGGGGCAACTTGAGGGTAGGCCTTATGATTCGTAACCTGAAAAGACCTTATAAACCATTTATTTGAATTCTATTATTTTACAGAAAAAATTGCAGCAGAAGAGACTGAGGAGACTTAGGCCCTACACGAATCAACCTGTTGAGGTACAGCCTATCATGTCTCTTTTTGCCTCCTGCACGAAGGGTTGTTTCAAATCTCTATTTTCTCCAAGCTCCTGAGCATACCAACATCCCCTTCACTCTCAACAAATGAATGGGCTTCCATCTCACAGAAAAAATAGAAACTGTAAGACAAAAACTTTCTCGAATTCTTGCTGCCAGTTCTGAATTGACACTTTTGCTCCTTTCCTCCTGCAAGAGAAGAGGAGGCCCCCTACTGTTGGAGGCTAATATCTTTGCCTATGTTGTGTTACCATGTTCTCAGAATTGCCATGAGCTGTCAATTGCCATCTAGGGATCTTGGTCAATTGAGTATACCCTCACTCTGCTGTGTCCTCAATCTCTCTCTCTCTCTCTCTCATTCTCTCTCTGTTGGCTTTTCTGCATTCAAGGAGACTGCAACTTTATCAGTATGTTTTATTCCTTTTAGTAAAAAGAAAAAAAATTAAGTTAAATATATTGAGATTTGTTGCTTCTTGTGGCAGGTACATGGGAGTTTATTATTTTCATCTCTACCCTTTATATCAACATTTTTTTTACTTCAAAAAAGCAAAAAAACTGTGAGCAGTATTATGGGTTCAGTAAAGATCAGAGACTATAACTGCAAAATAATATCTGTCTGCAGGGATTAGACACAGCTACTGTTACTCTGATTTTCACACTGAAGGAAGTTTTGGGTCCTGCTGATTGAAGTTTAAAAAAAAAAAGGAAAAAGAAAGAGAAAACTGAATTAGAGAGAGTGTTCTGTTTACATTTGAGTAGGGGACTTCCAGAACTCCATTTTGGCAGTTGTGGGATGATTTAATTATAGGTGGTCCAAAAAACTGGCTGGAAGTGATCTTTTGGAATTTTAAAAACCTTTTCAGCAATGTTACTAAGAACATTCTCAACCAGTATAAAAACACAAAAAATATCGAAGTTTATCCATTTATTGGATTCTCAAATACCAACTGGCAACTAGTATGCAAGACAGAATCAATAAGAAGATGGATCTGCCCTTGTCCTCCATGCTATTTGTTTTGCTCCACAAATAAGTGAAACCATATGATAATTGACTCTCTCTGCTGGAGGACAAGGGGAGATGGAGAGGAGAAGGGAGTTGAGGGAAATTGGAAGGGGAGGTGAACCATGAGAGACTATGGACTCTGAAAAACAATCTGAGGGTTTTGAAGGGGCGGGAGGTGGGAGGTTGGGGGAACCAGGTGGTGGGTATTGGAGAGGGCACGGATTGCATGGAGCACTGAGTGTGGTGCAAAAACAATGAATACTGTTATGCTGAAAATAAATAAAAAATAATTTTTTAAAAAAAGAAGATGGATCAATTTTTTAAAAAAATTTCTACTATTATATGATTTCTGATTTCTTAAGGAAAATTGCAACTGTTCTAGAAAAAATTTCTTACTTTCCTATTCCCAGATCCACAAAATCAGATCCTGTTTTTTACCCATTTTTTCCTCCTTTATGTTGAATAGAGTAACTGCCCTCCATCTCCATTCAAGGCCAATGCCTCCCCATGTGCCTAGGTCCTCCCCTTTTAACTCCTTTCTGTACCTGTGTTCCATGTCTTGCCTCTTCTCTGTCTTCAACCTTTGCCTCTCCTTTAGGTCATCCCCATAGCATTTAAACCTATTGCCATTTTTCTCTCTTTAAAAAAAGAAACTTCTCCATTGATTTCACAATCATCTCTAGCACACCTCCAATATCCTCTCTTACCTTCACAACCAAACTTCTTAAAAGGGAATTCCTTCCTTCCTTCCTTCCTTTCTTTTTCTTCATTTTTTAAAAAGATTTTATTTATTTATTTGAGAGAGAGACAGTGAGAGAGAGCATGAGCGAGAAGGTCAGAGGGAGAAGCAGACTCCCCATGGAGCTGGGAGCCCGATGCGGGACTCGATCCCGGAACTCCGGGATCATGACCTGAGCTGAAGGCAGTCATCCAACCAACTGAGCCACCCAGGTGTCCCTCTTTTTCTTCATTTTAAAAAACGATTTTATTTATTTATCTTTCAGAGAGATAGAAAGAGCAAAACTGGGCATAGTGGCAGTCTGAGGGAGAGGGAGAAACAGGCTCCCCACTCAGCAGGGAGCCCAATGCAGGGCTCCATCCCAGGACCCTGGGATCATGAGCTGAGCCAAAGGCAGACACTTAACTGAGCCACTAAGGGAATTTCTTAAGAAAAAAAACCCCAGTGAGTGTCTACTCTTGCTATCCACATTTCTCCAACCCCTCTCATTCCTCAATCTAGTCCATCAAGCCCTGACACCAGACCATGCCCCTCTTATGGTACCATTGACCTCAGTGTCAGGATATTGAGAGGTGAGAAGGGAGCAACTTTCTTCTTTGTTATCATTTCTCTAAGGAATTGGACAAAATATTAGGCAAATACCATAGTTTTTCTGGTTATTCTCAGGGATTAAAAGAATTTAATTTTTTAGGAGATTAAAATATTTATATTAGCTGGGACTGGAATTTCTTTTTCCCCAATCCATATTAAAACTTCTCTTCTAGCTCAGGTTTGTTGTAAGTGGAAAATCTGTAGTGAAGAAGGGAGCATGGGCAGCTTTTGTAGTGTCTATCTTCTGAAACTTGTCTTCTACTTACAATACCTTTTTTGCCTCCTCCAGGGTTGGTGCACAAAAATTTTTCCCTGACTTGTGTAGTTGTAATCTGGCGTTGATGGTTATAAAAGGTACCTGCATCTTATGCATTTGAGAGGACATAGTCTAATCCTCATATGTTATACACTACACATATATACAGAACATACATACACACAACATACAACATACAACGTACATTCAAACAACATACACATACACACAACTATGTGGGTCCCTAAAGATTATATACATAAAGAGGTTTCATATATATGTGTGCATATATATATATATGAGAAAAAGGGAGAGAGAGAGCTTTATTTCAACAATAGTAATTTTAAAAACAATGTGATTAGTTTGGCTATTGTGGACATTGCTGCTATAAACATTCAGGTGCACGTGCCCCTTCGGATCACTACATTTGTATCTTTAGGGTAAATACCCAGTAGTGCAATTGCTGGGTCATAGGGTAGCTCTATTTTCAACTTTTTGAGGAACCTCCATACTGTTTTCCAGATGTCAAGTGATTTTGAGCACTTTTTCATGTGTCTGTTGGCCATTAGGATGTCTTCTTTGCAGAAATGTTTGTTCATGTCTTCTTCCCATTTCTTTGTTGGATTATTCATCTGTTGGGTGTTGAGTTTGATAAGTTCTTTATAGATTTTGGATACTAGCCCTTTATCTGATATGTCATTTGCAATTATCTTCTCGCATTCCGTCAGTTGTCTTTTGGTTTTGTTGATGGTTTTCTTTGCTGTGCAAAAGCTTTTGATCTTGATGAAGTCCCAATAATATGATATTATGCCCTTGCTTCCCTTGCCTTTGGCGATGTTTCTAGGAAGAAGTTGCTGCAGCTGAGGTCGAAGAGGTTGCTGCCTGTGTTCTCAAGGACTTTGATGGATTCCTGTTTCTCAGTGAGGTCTTTCATCCATTTTGAGTCTATTTTTGTGTGTGGTGTAAGGAAATGGTCCAGTTTGATTTTTCTACATGGGGGTGTCCAATTTTCCCAACACCATTTGTTGAAGAGACTTTTTGCCATTGGACGTTATTTTCCTCCTTTATCAGAGATTAGTTGACCATAGAGTTGAGGGTCCATTTCTGGACTCTCTATTCTGTTCCATTGATTTTTGTGTTTTTGTGCTAATACCATACTGTCTTGATGATGACAGCTTTGTAACAGAGTTTAAAGTCTGGAGTTGTGATGCCACCAACTTTGGCTTTCTTTTTCAATATTACTCTGGCTATTGGGGGTCTTTTCTGGTTCCATGTAAATTTTACGATTATTTGTTCCATATCTTTGAAAAATTGATGGTATTTTGATAGGGATTGCATTAAATGTGTAGACTGCTTTAAGTAGCACAGACATTTTCACAATATTTGTTCTTCCAATCCATGAGCATGGAATGTTTTTCCATTTCTTTGTGTCTTCCTCAATTTCTTTCTTGAGTATTCTATAGTTTTTTTTTTTTAAGATTTTATTCATTTCATTTGACAGACAGAGATCACAAGTAGGCAGAGGCAGGCAGAGAGAGAGAGGAGGAAGCAGGCTCCCTGCTGAGCAGAGAGCCCGATGCGGGGCTCGATCCCAGGACCCTGGGATCATGACCTGAGCCGAAAGCAGAGGCTTTAACCCACTGAGCCACCCAGGTGCCCCTATTCTATAGTTTTTTGAGTACAGATTATTTGCTTTTTGGTTATATTTATTTCTATATATGTTATGGTTTGGGTGAAGTTGTAAATGGGATCAACTCTTTAATTTCTCTTTCTCTGTCTTGCTTTTGGTGTCTAGAAATGTAATTGTTTTCTGTGCATTGATTTTATATCCTGACACTTCACTGAATTCCTGTATGAGTTCTAGCAGTTTTGGGGTGGAGTCTTTTGGGTTTTCCACATAAAGTATCATATCTTCTGCAGAGTGAGAGTTTGACTTTTTTGCTGATTCAGATGCATCTTATTTCTTTTTATTGTCTGATAGCTGAGGCTAAGACTTCTGGTACTATGCTGAATAGCAATGGTGACAGTGGACATCCTGCCATGCTCCTGACCTTAGGGGAAAAGCTCTGTTTTTCCCCATTGAGAATGATAATCACTGTGGGTTTTTCATAGATGGCTTTTTATGATATTGAGGTGTGTACCCTCTATCCCTACACTGTGAAGAGTCTTAATCAAGAAAGGAGGCTGTACTTTGTCAAAAGCTTTTTCAGGGACGCCTGGGTGGCTCAGTTGGTTAAGCAGCTGCCTTCGGCTCAGGTCATGATCCTAGTGTCTTGGGATCGAGTCCCACATCGGGCTCCTTGCTCGGCGGGGAGCCTGCTTCTCCCTCTACCTCTGCCTGCCATTCTGTCTGCCTGTGCTCACTCGCTCTCTCTCCCTCCCTGACAAATAAATAAAATCTAAAAAAAAAAAGCTTTTTCAGTATCTACTGAGAGTATCATATATCTTGTTCTTTCTTTTATTAATGTATTATATCACATTGATTGATTTGCAGATGCTGAACCAACTTGGTAGCCCAGGAATAAATCCCACTTGGTCATGGTGAATTATCCTTTTAACGTACTGTTGGATCCTATTGGCGAGTATTTTGGTGAGAATTTTTGCATCTGTGTTCATCAAGGATATTGGTCTGTAATTCTCTTTTTTGATGGGATCTTTGGTTTTGGGATCAAAGTACTGTTGGCTTCATAAAATGAGTTTGGAAGTTTTCCTTCCATTTCTACTTCTTGGAACAGTTTCAGGAGGATAGATATTAATTCTTCTTTAAATGTTTGGTAGAATTCCCCTGGGAAGCTGTCTGGCCCTGGGCTCTTGTTTGTTGGGAGATTTTTGATGACTGCTTCAATCTTCTTACCGGTTATGGGTCTGTTCAGGTTTTCTATTTCTTCCTGGTTCAATTTTGGTAGTTTATATTCTCTAGGAATGTATCAATTTCTTCCAGATTGTCAAATTTGCTGGCGTACAGTTGCTCATAATATATTCTTATAATTGTTTGTATTTCTTTGGTGTTGGTTGTGATTGCTCCTCTTTCATTCATGATTTTATTTATTTGGATCCTTTCTCTTTTCTTTTTGGTAAGTCTGGCCAGGAGTTTATCCATCTTATTAATTCTTCCAAAGAACCAGCTCCTAGTTTCATTGATCTGTTTGACTGTTCTTTGGTGTCTATTTTATTGATTTGTGCTCTGATCTTTATTATTTCTCTTCTTCTGCTGGGTTTAGGCTTTCTTTGCTGTTCTTTTTCCAGCTCCTTTAGTTGTGGCTTAGTTTGTGTACTTGAAACCTTTCTTGTTTCATGAGAAAGGCTTGTAAGGCTATATACTTTCCTCTCAGGACCAGCTTTGCTGTGTCCCAAATATTTTGAACAGTTGTGTTTTCATTTTCATTTGTTTCCATGAATTTTTTCAATTCTTCTTTAATTTCCTGGTTATCCCATTCATTCTTTAGTAGGATTCTCTTTTGCCTCCATGTATTTGAGTTCTTTCCAACTTTTCTCTTGTGATTGAGTTCTAGTTTCAAAGCATTGTGGTCTGCAAATATACAGGGAATGATCCCAGTCCTTTGGTACTGGTTGAGACCTGATTTGTGACCCAGGATGTGATCTATTCTGGAGAATGTTCCATGTGCACTAGAGAAGAATGTGTATTCTGTTGCTTTGGGATGGAATGTTCTGAATATATCTGTGATGTCCATCTGGTCCAGTGCATCATTTAAGGCCTTTATTTTCTTGTTGATCTTTTGCTTAGATTATCTATACATTTCAGTGAGGGGGTTGTTAAAGTCCCCCACTCTTACTGTATTATTGCCAATGTATTTCTTTGATTTTGTTATTAACTGGTTTATATAATTGGCTGCTCCCATGTTAGGGGCATAGATATTTAAAATTGTTAGATCCTCTTGTTGGACAGACCCTTTATGTATGATACAGTGTCCTTCCTCATCTCTTATTATAGTCCTTGTCTTACAATTTAATTTATCTGATATAAGGATTGCCACTCCAGCTTTCTTTTGATGTCCATTAGCATGGTAAATTGTTTTCCACCCCCTCACTTTCAATCCGGAGGTGTCTTTGGGTCTAAAATGAGTTTTTGCAGACAGCATATTGATGGGTCTTTTTTTTTTTTTTAATCCATTCTGTTACCCTGTGTCTTTTGATTGGGGCATTTAACCCATATACATTCAGGGTTGCTACTGAAAGATATGAATTTAGTGCCATTGTATTGCCTGTAAGATTACTGTTACTGTATATTGTCTCTATTCCTTTCTGGTTTGTTACGTTTAGGGTCTCTCTTTGCTTAGAGGACCCCTTTCAATATTTCCTGTAGGGCTGGTTTGGTGTTTGCAAATTCTTTTAGTTTTTGTTTGTCCTGGAAGGTTTTTATCTCTCCTTTTTTTTTTTTAAAGATTTTATTTAATTATTTGACAGACAGAGACCACAAGTAGGCAGAGAGGCAGGCAGAGAGAGAGGGGGGAAGCAGGCTCCCCACTGAGCAGGGAGCCTGATGCAGGGCTCAATCCTAGGACCCTGAGATCATGACCTGAGCTGAAGGCAGAGGCTTACCCCACTGAACCACCCAGGCACCCCTTTATCTCTCCTTCTATTTTCAATGACAGTTTAGCTGGATATAGTATTCTTGGCTACATATTTTTCTTGTTTGGTGCTCTGAATATATCATGCCATTTTTTTTGGCCTGCTACGTATCAATGGATAGGTCTGCTGCCAGTAATATTTCTACCATTGTACGTTACAGACCTTTTGTCCAAAGCTGGTTTCAGGATTTTCTCTTTGTTACTGAGATTTTTAAATTTTACTTTAGATGATGGGGTGTGGACCTATTTTTATTGATTTTGAGGGGGGTTCTCTGTGCCTCCTGGATTTCGATGCTTGTTTCTGTCACCAAATTAGGGAAATTCTCTGCTGTAATTTCCTCCAATATACCTTTTGCCCCCCTCTCTCTTTCTTCTTCTTCTGTAATCCCAATTATTCTAATATTGTTTTGTCTTATGGTATCACTTATCTCTCCAATTCTCCCCCTCATGGTCCAGTAGTTGTTTTTCTCTCTTTTTCTCAGCTTCTTTATTCTCTATCATGTGGTCTTCTGTATCACTAATTCTCTCTTCTGCCACATTTATCCTAGGTGTTTGAGCCTCCATTTTTGATTCTACCTCATTAATAAACTTTTTTATTTTGACTTGGTTAGATTTTAGTTCTTTTATTTCTCCAGAAATGGATTTTGTAGTATCTTTTATGCTTTTTAAGGACCATCTATTATCCTTGTAATTGTCTTTCTGAACTCTCATTCTGGCATCTTACTAATGTCCATATTGTTTAAGACCTTGGCAGTTGGTACTGTCGTGTGTGTGTGTGTGTGTGTGTGCTTTGAGCTGAGTTTTTCCATTTTGTCATTTTGTCCAGAGAAGAAAAGATGAATAAGAGAACAGAATGCTTAAAGGGTAACAATGACACCAGAAAAATATACACTAAGCAAATCAGAAAAGATCCACAACTGGGCATAAAAGAAAGGGAAAAAAAATGAAAAAAAAAAAAAAAACATGATCAGGTTGGTTTATAGAATAGAGCAACGCAATAGATTTTGGGTATATTTTGGTCTTTTGAAGAAAATGCTTCCCAAAATTTTAAAGAGAGAAAAACTTATATATCTACAAAAATAAGGGTAAGTACAATGAAGGGATGGAATATGAATGTAAAGATGAAAATTAATAATGTTTTAAAAAAGGAATTGATGGGTGCCTGGGTGGCTCAGTGGGTTAAGCCGCTGCCTTCGGCTCAGGTCATGATCTCAGGGTCCTGGGATCGAGTCCTGCATTGGGCTCTCTGCTCAGCAGGGAGCCTGTTTCCCTCTCTCTGCCTGCCTCTCTGCCTACTTGTGATCTCTCTCTCTGTCGGATGAATAAATGAAATCTTAAAAAAAAAAAAAAGGAATTGATAAGAAGTTGTTTGAAAAAAAAGGAAGAAAAAATTTTTTTTATAAAGGGAGAATGTGATCAGGCAGGAGACTAGTATAAAGCCATACACTAGATTTAGGGTATATTTTGGTCTGTTAGAAGGAATTGTATCTCAAGATTTTAAGGAAAGAAAAACATATATACAAAAAGTGAGATTAAATACAATGAAGTGATAGAATATGACTGTAAAGATGAAAAACATTTAAAAAAAGGAATTGATAAGATGTTGGTTAATATTGGAAAGATGAAAAATTCAGAATATAGAAAAAAAACAAAAAAGTAACTTCAAAATATAATGAATTACAGGAAAAAGTGATGAATTCTGTTTATAGCAGCAATGTCTACAATAGCCAAACTATGGAAGGAACCTAGATGTCCATCAACAGATGAATGGATAAAGAAGATGTGATACATATATACAATGGAATACTATACAGCCATCAAAATAAATGAAATCTTGCCATTTGTGATGACGTGGATGGAACTAGAGGGTATTATGCTTAGCGAAATAAGTCAATCAGAGAAAGACAACTATCATATGATCTACCTGATATGAGGAAGTGGAGATGCATCGTGGGGGGTTTAGGGTGTAGGAAAAGAATAAATGAAACAAGATGGGTTTGGGAGGGAGAAAAACCATAAGAGACTCTTAATCTCACAAAACAGAGGGTTGCTGGGGGTAGGGGGTAGGGAGAGGGTGGTGGGGTTATGGACATTGGGGAAGGTATGTGCTATCATAAGTGCTGTGAAGTGTGTAAACTTGAAAATTCACAGACATGTACCCCTGGGGCTAATAATACATTATATGTTAATAAAAAAATTAAAAATAGATAAATAAAATTATAGGGAAAAAATTGATGAATTCTATGTGCTGTACTCCTCTAGTGCTAGAGTTTTACAGTTCTATTTTATCTGTAAACTTTATCTTTGCTGGATATTCTTGCTGATCTCCTGTTCTATGATTCATATATATATATATATATGAATCATAGAACAGGAGATATATATATATCCTGTTCTATGATTCTCAAATATCTGTCCAAGGTGGGATTTCACTGCCCTTGCCAGGGGCCAGGCTAAGCAATGTGCTTGGGTTTGCTCTTGGTAGCTTTTGTTCTCTGAAAGCTTTCCATACAGCTTTGGAGGATGAGAATGAAAATGGGGGTTCCCAATCTCTAGCCCTCGTGGAGCCAAGAGCTCAGGGCCCTGCTCCTCTGTGAGCACCCCAAGAACATCATTCCTGTCTCTGTAGTCTCTGGCTGTACTCTGTTCTCACCCATCCTGTGACCAAGCATTTCTATATCTGGCACATGGCCCTGCTTGGAGTCTCCAAACCTAGCAGATTCCTGAGGCATGATCCTGTGCTGCTCCTCCTGGTGGAGGAAGGTTGGGGGGGGTCTCCATGGATCTGCCACTTGTTGGGTCCCTGCTTGAAGAGTAGTCACCCAACTGTGCCTCAGGTCATGGTTTATGGCAACCCCAAGTTGAGAGTCCCCTCCTCAGCACCATCTTTGCAGCTGGCCTCCCTGCTCCGATACTTGGGAGCTCTGCCATACTGCAGCACTCCTGGTTTTCCTGTGACCCTGAGGATCCTGACACCACACTGTCCCAGTGAGAGTTCCACTGCCCACAAGGTTACCTGAGCAACGTCCCTCACCAGAGCAGACCTTTAACTAAAAGTTTGGATTTTGTGCTCTGATGCTCTATCACTTGCTAGTAGTTGTCTGACAGAGACTCCTGTCCCCCATGGTCTATCTTCCCATATATTGCCTCAGATTCACTTCTCTGCATGTCCTACCTTCCAGAAAGTAGTCACTTTTCTATTTATAGAATTGCTGCTATTCTTTTCCTCAATCTCCTGTTGAGTTTGTAGGTGTTCAGAATGGTTTGATAACTACCTACCTGAATTCCTTGGACAAGACAAAATTTAGGTCTCCTACTCCTCTGCCATCTTGCTTCTCCTCCTGGATAATCCTTTTAATGTGCTGTTGGATCCTACTAGCTAGGATTTGTTGAGAATTTTGGCTTTCATATTCATCAGGGATATTGGTCTGAGAGTCTCCTTTTTGGTGGGGTCTTTGCCTGGTTTTGGATTCAAGGTAATTCTGATCATAGAATGAGTTTGGAAGTTTTCCTTCTGTTTCTATTTTTTGAAATATCTTCAAAGGAATAGGTATTATTTCTTTTTTTTCATTTCATTTTATTTTATTTTATTTCTTTTCGGTGTTCCAGAATTCATTGTTTATGCACTACACCCAGTGCTCCATGCAATACGTGCCCTCTCAGACCACAATGTTTTGAAACTGGAACTCAACCATAAGAAAAAGTTTGGAAGGAATTGAAACCTTGGAAGCTAAAGACAACCTTGCTTAAGAATATTTGGATCAACCAGGAAATCAAAGAAGAACTTAAACAATTCATGGAAACCAATGACAATGAAGACACTTCAGTCCAAAACTTATGGGATACAACAAAGGCAGTCCTAATGGAGAAATATATAGCCATCCAAGCCTCCCTCAAAAAAATTGAAAAATCCAGAATACATCATCTCTCTTTACACCTTAAAGAACTGGAGAATCAATAAAAAATTAAGCCAACCCCACACACAAGAAGGGAAATAATCAAGACTAGAACAGAGATCAATGAGATAGAAACTAGAGATACAATAGAACACATCAACAAAACTGGAAGCTGTTTTTTTTTTTTAAAGAATCAATAAGATCAATAAACCATTGGCCAAACTAATCCAAAAGGAAAGAGAGAGGACCCAAATTAACAAAATTATGAATGAAAAGGTAGAGATCATGACTAACACCAAGGAAATAGAAACAATAATCATAAATTAATGCCAACAGTTATATGCCAATAAGTTAAGCAACCTAGATGAAATGGATGCATTCCTGGAAATCTACAAACTTCCAAAACTGAATCAGGAAGAAATTGACAACCTGAATAGACCAATATCTAGTAACAAGTTTGAAGCAGTGATCAAAAACCTCCCAAAAAACAAGAGCCCAGGACCTGATGGATTCCCTGGAGAATTCTACCAAACATTTAAAGAAGAAATAATTCCTATTCTTCTGAAGCTGTTTCAAAAAATAAAAACAGAAGGAAAACTCCCCGACTCTTTTTATGAAGCCAGCATTGATCCCCAAACCAGGCAAAGACCCCACCAAAAAGGAGAATTTAAGACCAATGTCCCTGAAATATGGATGCTAAGATTCTCAACAAGATCCTAGCTGATACGATCCAATGGTACATTAAAGAAATTATTCATCATGATCAGGTGGGATTTATCCATGGGATGAGAGAGTGGTTCAACATTCACAAACCAATCAATGTGATAGAACAAATCAATAAGAGAGAAGAACCACATGGTCTTCTCAATTGATGCAGAAAAAGCATTTGACAAGATACAGCATCTGTTCCTGATTAAAACAATTCAAAGTATAGGGATAGAGGGAACATTCCTCAACTTCATAAAATCTATCCATGAAAATCCCACATCGAATATCATCCTCAATGGGGAAAAACTGACAGGCTTCCCTTTGAGATCAGGAACATGACAAGGATGCCCACTCTTGCCACTCATTCAACATAGTACTAGAAGTCCTAGCAACAGCACTCAGACAAGAAAGAGAAACAAAAGGTGTTCAAATTGGCAATGAAGAAGTCAAACTCTCTCTCTTCAGAGATGACATGATACTTTATATGGAAAACCCAAAAGACTCCACCCCAAAACTACTAGAACTCATACAACAATTCAGTAATGTGGCAGGATACAAAATCAATGTACAGAAATCAGTTGCTTTCTTATATGCTAACAATGAAAAAATAGAAAGGGAAATGAGGGAATTGATTCTATTTACTATAGCACACACACAAAATAAAAACATAAGATACCTGGGAATAAACCTAACCAAAGAGGTAAAGGATCTGTACTCAAAGAACTACAGAATACTCATAAAAGAAATTGAAAGACACAGAAAGATGGAAGACCATTCCATGCTCATGGATTGGAAAAATAAACATTGTTAAAATGTCTATACTGCCTAGAGCAATCTATACTTTCAATGCCATCCTGATCAAAATTCCACCAGCATTTTTATTTCTTCTTTGAATGTTTGGTATAATTCCCCAGGGAATCCATCAATCCCTGGACTCTTGTTTTTTGGGAGGTTTTTGATCATTTTTTTCAGTTTTGTTACTGGTTATTGGTCTATTCAGGTTTTCAAATTCTTCTTGTGTCAGTCTTGGTAGTTTATACATTTCCAGGAAGGTATCCATTTCTTCCAAGTTGCTCAATTTATTGGCATAGAGTTGTTGATAATAATTTCTAATTTTTGTTTCTATTAGAAACAGTATTGTATTAGAAACAAATATTGTTTTTCTTTAGAAACCAATATTCTATTGCTGTTAGTCATGATCTCTCCCCTTTCATTCATATTTTTTATTAATTTGGGTCCTTTCTCTTTTCTTTTGGGTAAATCTGGCCAGTGGTTTATCAATCTTGTTAAGTCATTCAAAGAACCAGCTTCTAGTTTCATTGATCTGCTCTACTATATTTCTGGCTTCTAAATATTGATATCTGCTCTAATCTTAATTGCTTCACTTGTTGTGTGTGGTTTAGGCTTTATTTGTTGTTCTTTCTTCAGTTCTTTAAGGTGTGGAGTTAATTTGTATATTAGGGATTTTTTTTCTTCTTTTTCTTTTCTTTCTTTCTTTTCCCTTTTTTCCTTTTTTCTTTTTTTTTTGAGTGAGGCTTGGGTGGCTATGTATTTCCCCATTAAGTCTGCCTTTGCAGTGTCCCATAGGTTTTTGGACAAACATGTTTTCGTTCTCATTGGTTTCCTTGAATTCTTTAAGTTCTTTGATTTCGTGGTTGACCTAAACATTCTTAAGCAGGATGGTCTTTAAGCTTCCAAGAGTTTGAATTTCTTTCAAATGTTTTCTTGTGATTGAGTTCCAGTTTCAAAGCATTGTCATTTAAGAATATGCGGGGAATAATCTCAATATTTTGGTATCAGTTGAGACCTGATTTGTGACCCAATATGTGGTCTATTCTGGGGAAAGTTCCATGTGCACTCGAGAAGAATGACTATTCTGTTATTTTAGGGTGGAATGTTCTATATATATCTATGAGGTCTATCTGGTCCAGTGCATCATTCAGAGCTCTTGTTTCTTTGTTGATTTTCTGCTTAGATGATTTGTCTGTTGCTGAGAATGGAGTGTTAAGGTCCCCTACAATTAACATATTTTTATCAATATGTCTCTTTATTTTGGTTAACATTTGGCTTATGAATTTTTTCTGCTCCCATGTTGGGGTCGTAGCTATTTATAATTGTTAGATTTAAATATTGTCTATCTTATTTGATAGACTCATTATGAATGATGTAGTGTTTTTCTGTATCTCTGACTTCAGTCTTTAGCTTAAAGTCCAATTTGTCTGATATGAGAATTGCTACCCCAGCTTTCTTTTGGTGTCTGTTGGCATGAAAAAATTGTTCTCCATTCCTTCACTTTCAGTCTGAATGTATTTCTAGGTACAAAATGAGTCTCTTCTGGACAGCATATGGTGGGGCCAGTCTTTTTATCCAATCTGCAACCCTGTGCCATTTCATGGGAGCCTTTAGGCTGTTCATATTGAGAATGATTACTGAAAGATAATAATTTTATTGTCATCAGGTTGCCTATGAAGTCTTTGTTTCTATAGATTGTCTCTGTATATTTCTGTTCTATATCACTCTTGGGGTCTTTCTCCTTTTATAGAATCCCCCCCCCCTTACTATTTCTTGTGGGGCCAGCTTGGTGGTCACATATTCTTCAGTTCTTGCCAGTCTTGGAAGCTCCTTATTTCTCCAGCCATTTTGAATTAGAGCCTTGCTGAACAAAGTACCCTTGGCTGTATGTTCTCCTCATTTAGTACCCTGAATATGTCTTGCCAGCCCTTTCTGGATTGCCAGGTCTCTGTGGACAGATCTGACATTATTCTGATGTTCCTCCCTCTGCACATAAGAAGTCTCTTCTCCCTCACCACTTTCAAGATTGTTTCCTTGATTCTAAGATTTGCGAGTTGTACTATTATATGTTGTGATATCAGTCTGTTCTTACTGATCTTGGGAGGGCTCCTCTTTGCCTCCTGGACATGAATGCTTGTTTCCTTCCCCAGATCAGGTAAGTTCTCAGCTATGATTTTCCTAACTATATCTTCTAGACCTCTCTCTCTCTACCCCATCAGGGTTCCCAATTCTGATATTAGAACATTTCACTGAGTTACTAATATCTCTCAGTTTGATTGCTTGGGTTTTAATTTGTTCTTCCCATGCCATCTCAGTTTCTTCTTTTCTGTCATCTTATCCTCCAACTCACTAATTCATTCTTCTGCCTCGTTTACCCTGGCAGTCAGAGTATCCAGTTCAGACTGCATTTTATTCATAGCATTTTTAAGTTTGGCCCGATTAGATCTCATTTCTGCCCTTAGAGATTCTATATTGTCATCAATTTTTTTCTTAAGCCTAGATATCACTTTCATAATTGTTACTCTGAAGTCTATTTCTGACATCTTGGTTATATCCATATCTATAATTTCTGTGGCAGAATCCAGTCACTGATTCTTTCCTTCATTGGGGGTTCCTCCTCTTTGTCATTCTGTTGAGGGATGGTTGATAGAATGTACAGAGACTGAAGTATTGACCACAACCCAAGCAAGATGCACCTGTTTTATAGGGACCTTAGGGTTGTTGGCCTCTTGTTCTTCCAGCATATCTTGGCAGGGGCGTGGGGGGCACTGCACTGTTACTCAGGCAAACCTGTTTGGGCAGCTTTGCCCTGCCCCCAGTGTTGGGGGAGTGGGCTCAGTGAAAACCAGTTTTTTGGGGCCTATGTTCTCTGGTGGCTTTCCCTGGTGGCTTTATGCATCTCTTCATAGAGTCAGAGCAGAAGTGACCATATCAAAACCTCTGTCTCAGAACACAGAGATCACAGTCTGCTCTTCACTGCGCTCTCCAGGCCACACTGTCTCAGTTTCTGTCTGTGCTGCTAAAAACTGCAGCTTCCTGGGTTGTGTGTCCCACAGCAGCATACCCAGCTGTTGCTTCCAGGGCTGGGCACATCTCTCCAATTTGTACTTCTAAAACTGCAAGCTGCCCTCAGTTCACACACGTGCCCCTGCAGCTACAGGTTTCAGTCCTGGGGGCTACCCTAAAATCCTTTCCCCACTGCTACAGGTCTGTGAATCTCTACTGGGTCCCCAGCATGGGGAGGTTTTGCATTCCAGGAGCACAGGATCCTGGAGGCTCCCTCCCCTTCTATTTAACTTCTGATATCTGCCTGCAAAATCATGGATCCCTGCTTCATACCTTGAGACCAGCCACTGGAGATATTCTGCTTATAGTGATCCAGATATATTTTCTTACATCTCAGGTTGATTTTGCGGGTATTCAGAATGGTCTGGTAGATATCCAGCTCAATTCAGGGGACTGGTTGAAATAGGGTCCCCTTCTCCTCTGTTATCTTTTTTCAATCTCAAAAACACTAACTTAAAAAGATATATGAACTTCTATGTTTATTTCAGCATTATTTATAATAGCCAAACCATGGAAGCAACCTAGGTGCCCATCAATAGATGAATAGATAAAGAAAATACATGTGTGTGTGTGCACACACACAGGCACGTAGACACTGAAAATATTACACTGCCATGAGAAAGGATGACATCATGCCATTTGAGACAACATGGATGGACCTAGAGGGTATTATGCTAAGTGAAATAAGTCCGACTGAGAAAGACAAATACCATAGGATTCCACTCATAAATGGAATGTAAAAAAATGAATAAACAAAAAGCAGAATCAGAAATACAAACAGAAAACAAACTGATGTTTGCCAGAGGACAGGGTAGTAGGAGGTTGAGCAAAATAGGTGAAGGAGAGAGGGAGATACAGGCTTTCAGGTATGGTATGAATAAGCCAAGGGAATAAAACGCAGAGCATAAGTAATACAGTCAATGATATTGTAATAGCAGTGTAATGGGATGATGATAACTATACTTGTCGTGAACATAGTATAAAGTATAAACTTACCAAATCACTAAGTTGCAAAGCTAAAACTAATGTAACATTGTGTGTTAACTACACTCAAATTTTTTTATAGGTCTTATCCCATCTCTGTCACTTAAGGACCATCTATATATGGGGCTCACAATATCTGTCTTGCTTACTTCACTGGACTTCTTGAAAAGTTCCTTGAGTTAAATCATTTACACTTGATCTTACCAAAAGGCCAAGAAACAATGAGTTAAATCATTTAAATATAAATTAATATACTAAAAAGGCTATATGATGCTTTGCTGAGTTGTACTGTATTATTATTATTTTTATTATTAGTATAATAAAAATATACTTTCCAAGTATAAAGGATCTGCTTCCATATTATATTGGCTCTCAGGGTGCAAGGGGGATCAAAGTTCAAATGAGGATGGTGGTGAAACTAAAATAATGACTTTGTCTTCTCTATTGAAACTGAGGTATATCACTGCCTTGGGAGAAAGCAGGGAGGCAAGCACTTTTGCTTTGTGTAATTTTCTTCAGCCGCTAAGATCATAATCCCTGAATAAGGCCAGCCCTGCTCACTTACCACTATTAATCTAAGAGAGCTCTGGGGGTAGCTAGTTCTACTCATCTCTGGTTTCCACTTTCTTTTCAGGCTCACAGGTTGAAGGCTGAACTTGCCAAAGGTAGGCTATGGATAGGTAAGATATTCTATTTCATTTCTAGGACCTGTCTCAGGCACAATAATAAAGAAGGTCCCTTGTGCCTATCATATCTTACATAATGTGAGCTTTCAAGTCATTCTTACTGAATGACCATCAGCAAGCCATGCAGCCATGTAACAGAGATCATTCACTTTTTCCATTCCAGATCCATTTTCCATCTTTCTCTGCACTGCTTACCTCCACCAAATACAGCAACTAGGTTACCTTTCCCCTTGATATCTGAATAGTTTACCCAATGGGAGAAACTAGCAGGAGATCTGAGGACAGGGAGTTAGTCCCCATGCCTTTACTGCAGAGCCATGATTTTGACAGTGGACCTTCCACAACTCCAGCTTTTGCTGATTCCCTATTGTTCCTTTTAGCTCCACTCACAATTAGGTAAAGGAGGCCAAAGGGATTTTTCATTAAACACTTTATACAAATGCTTGAAAGAGATTATTTTTTTTCCTGCCCGAACTTTGATTTATGTAAACCCTTATAAGCCTCACTTTTCTCATCCAATGTAATATGGATATAATAAAAGATCCTGTTCACTGGGCAGGAGTGAGGGTTAGTATAAATAATACTTATAAAGTACTTAATACATGGGTAGACACAAAATGTTTTACCTAATAGTAAGTATACACTTAATACAAAGTGCTTTACTGAGCACTAATATAAATATATTAATATTATGAAGTATTAATACTGAGTACTAATACAAATGCATTAATATTATAAAGTATTAATACTAAATATTGATACTGGGTGTTAATGCAAATTAATACCAAGTATTATGAAGTATTAACACTGAGTATGAAGTATTAATACTGAGTATTATTAATTAATTATTACTGGTTGCCAACTACAAATAAATCGAGATGGTTTTGAGCCACTGCAGACTGAGAATTAATTTGAAATAGTGATTAGCATATTACAAAGCCCTATCCCCAGCCCCTGTATTACTCGATGTAAATAACCTTTACTTGCTTTGTTCTCTGCTTTCGGCAGTCTGGCATGAACTGACTATTTCTGTTTCCTTTGGTGTGTGTGTGACTTTCTCAAGGTTTCCTTCAGCTGAGGCTTTTTTTCAATCCATAAAGCATAAGGCCATTCTACAATTTCTCTAAAAAATCTGATGATGACAGATTCAGGGATTTGGGGTAGTTGACAACTGCAAGGATCTGAAGTTTCGGCAAGATGAATGAAAATCCCCAAAACTGATCCTGAAACTCTCCCCCAGTATCCTTGAGTAAACTATTTTATTCTTTGCAAGTTTTCATTTCAGGGAGTCAGTAAAATGAATGGGGAATGATTGGGAAGATGGATTATACTCAGAAGAGGAAGAATTAGTGGGATTAAGCACTATTCTTTTAAATCTCCCACTCAGGATATAACACATTTTTAAAAATTGTTTAAAAAAAAACCCAGCTCTGGTGTAAAGAGAGTTGTGTACTTGGGATTTTTCAATTTTTTTGAGTGAGGCTTGGATGGCTATGTATTTCCCCCTTAGGACTGCCTTTGCCATATCCCATAGGTTTTGGATCAATGTGTCTTCATTCTCACTGGTTTCCATGAATTGTTTAAGTTCTTTGATTTCCTGGTTGATCCAAACATTCTTGAGCAGGATGCTCTTTAGCTTCCAAGTGTTTGTATTCCTTTCAAACTTTTTATTGTGGTTGAGTTCCAGTTCAAAGCATTGTGGTCTGGGAATATGGAGGGAATAATCTCAATCTTTTGGTATCAGTTGAGCCCTGATTTGTGACCAAGTATGTGGTCTATTCTGGAGAAAGTTCCAGGGGCACTCGAGAAGAATGTGTATTCTGTTGTTTTAGGGTGGAATGTTCTGTATATATCTGTGAGGTCCGTCTGGTCCAATGTGTCATTCAAAGCTCCTGTTTCCTTATTGATTTTCTGCTTAGATGATCTATCTGTTACTGAGAGTGGTGTGTTAAGATTCCCTGCGATTAATGTGTTCATATCAATATGACTCTTTATTTTGATTAACAGTTGGCTTATGTAGTTGGCTGCTCCCATATTGGGGGCATAAATATTTATAGTTGTTAGATATTCTTGGTTCATAGACTCTTTAAGAATGTGTAGTGTCCTTCTGTATCTCTGACTACAGTCTTTAGTTTAAAATCTAATTTATCTGCTATGTGAATCATTACCCCAGCTTTCTTTTGAGGCCCACTGGCATGAAAAATGGTTCTTCATCCCTTCACTTTCAGTCAGAATGTATCTTTAGGTTCAAAATGTGCCTCTTGTAGACAGCATATGGATAGGTCCTGTCATTTTATCCAGTCTTCAAGCCTGCGCTGTTTTATGGTAACATTTAGGCTGTTCACATTGAGAGTGATTATTGAAAGATAAGTTTTTATTGACAGCATGTTGCCTGAGAAGTCCTTGTTTCTATAGATTGTCTCTGTAAATCTGTTTTCTCTGTCATTCTTGGGTTCTGTCTTTTTTTTTATTATTTTTAAATAATTTAAAAAAATTAAAAAATTTTTTATTAACATTTAATGTATTATTAGCCCCAGGGGTACAGGTCTCTGAATCACCAGTTTACACACTTCACAGCACTCACAATAGCACATACCTTCTCCAATATCCATAACCCCATCACCCTCTCCCTACCCCTCTCTCCCCAGCAACCCTCAGTTTGTTTTGTGAGATTAAGAGTCTCTTATGGTTTTTCTCCCTCCTGATCCCATCTTGGTCCATTTATTCTTTTCCTACCCCCCAAACCCCCCCGTTGCCTCTCAACTTCCTCATATCAGAGAGATCATATGATAATTGTCTTTCTCTGATTGACTCATTTCGCTAAGCATAATACCCTCTAGTTCCATCGACATCATCGCAAATGGCAAGATTTCATTTCGTTTGCATAGTATTCCATTTGCATAGTATTTGCATAGTATTCCATTTGCATACCATTTGCAGAGCATTCCATTGTGTGTGTGTGTGTGTGTGTGTGTGTGTGTGTGTGTGTGTGTGTGTATAAATATATATATATATACCACATCTTCTTTATCCATTCATCTGTTGATGGACAGGTAGGTTCTAGGTTCTTTCCATAGTTTGGCTATTGTGGACACTGCTGTTATAAACATTCAGGTGCATGTGCTCCTTCAGATCACTGCATTTGTATCTTTAGGGTAAATACCCAGTAAGACAATTGCTGGGTCGTAGGGTAAATCTATTTTCAACTTTTTGAGGAACCTCCATGCTGTTTTTCAGAGTGGCTGCACCAGCTTGCATTCCCACCAACAGTGTAGGAGGGTTCCCCTTTCTCCGCATCCTAACCAGCATCTGTTGTTCCCTGACTTGTTAATTTTAGCCATTCTGAGTGGTGTGAGGTGGTATCTCATTGTGGTTCTGATTTGTATTTCCCTGATGCCGAGTGATGTTGAGCACTTTTTCATGTGTCTGTTGGCCATCTGGATGTCTTCTTTGTACACATGTCTGTTTATGTCCTCTGCCCATTTCTTGATTGGATTATTTGTTCTTTGGGTGTTGAGTTTGCTGAGCCCTTTATAGATTTTGGATACTAGCCCTTTATCTGATATGTCATTTGCAAATATCTTCTCCCATTCTGCCAGTTGTCTTTTGGTTTTTGTTAACTGTTTCCTTTGCTGTACAAAAGCTTTTGATCTTGATGAAGTCCCAATAGTTAGTTCATTTTTGCCTTTGCTTCCCTTGCCTTTGGCGATGTTCCTAGGGAGAAGTTGCTGCAGCTGAAGTTGAAGAGGTTGCTGCTTGTGTTCTCCTCAAGGATTTTGATGGATTCCTATCTCACAGTGAGGTATTTCATCCATTTTGAGTCTATTTGTGTGTGGTATAAGGAAATGGTCCAGTTTCATTTTTCTGCATGTGGCTGTCTAATTTTCCCACCACCATTTGTTGAAGAGACTGTCTTTTTTTCAATTGGACATTCTTTCCTGCTTTGTCGAAGATTAGTTGACCATAGAGTTGAGGGTTTATTTCTGGGCTTTCTATTCTGTTCCATTGATCTATGTGTCTGTTTTTGTGCCATACTGTCTTCACGATGACAGCTTTGTAATAGAGCTTGGAGTTTGGAATTGTGATGCCACCAACATTGGCTTTCTTTTTAAACATTCCTCTGGCTATTTGAGGTCTTTCCTGGTTCCACATAAATTTTAGGGTTCTTTGTTCCATTTCTTTGAAAAGAAATGGGACATATTTTGATAGGAATTGCATTAAATGTGTAGATTGTTTTGGGTAGCATAGACATTTTCACAATATTTGTTCTTCCAATCCATGAGCATGGAACACTTTTCCATTTCTTTGTGTCTTCCTCAATTTCTTTCATGAGTACTTTATAGTTTTCTGAGTACAGATTCTTTGCCTCTTTGGTTAGGTTTATTCCTAGGTATCCTATGGTTTTGGGTGCAACTGTAAATGGGATTGACTCCTTAATTTCTCTTTCTTCTGTCTTCTTGTTGGTTTATAGGAATGCAGCTGATTTCTGTGCATTGATTTTATATCCTGACACTTTACTGAATTCCTGTACAAGTTCTAGCAGATTTGGAATGGAGACTTTTGGGTTTCCCACACTTTTGGGTTGCCTTTAATTTCTTTTTGTAGTCTGATTGCTGAGGCTAGGACTTCTAGTACTATGTTGAATAGCAGTGGTGATAATGGACATCCCTGCCGTGTTCCTGACTTTAGAAGAAAAGCTCTCAGTTTTTCTCCATTGAGAATGATATTCATGTGGGTTTTTCATAGATGGCTTTGACGATATTGAGGTATGTATCCTCTATCCCTGCACTTTGAAGAGTTTTGATCAAGAAAAGATGTTGTACTTTGTCAAATGCTTTTTTGGCATCTATTGAGAGTATTATATGGTTCTTGTTCTTTTTTTTATTTTTGTATTGTATCACATTGATTGATTTGTGGATGTTGAACTAACCTTGCAGCTCTGGAATAAATCCCACTTGTTCCTGGTGAATAATCATTTTAATGTACTGTTGGATCCTATTGGCTATTATTTTGGTGAGGATTTTCGCATTTGTGTTCATCACGGATATTGGTCTGTAATTCTTTTTTAAAAATTTTATTCATTTGACAGACAGAGATCACAAGTAAGCAGAGAGGCAGGCAGAGGTGGGGGTGGAGGAAGCAGGCTCCCCTCTGAGCAGAGAGCCCAATGCGGGGCTTTATCCCAGTACACGGAGATCATGACCTGAGCTGAAGGAAGAGGCCCAACCCACTGAGCCACCCAGGTGCCCCTGTGATTCTCTTTTTTGATGGGATCCTTGTCTGGTTTTGGGATCAAGGTGACGCTGGCCTCATAAAATGAGTTTGGAAGTTTTCCTTCCATTTTTATTTTTTGGAATAGTTTCAGGAGAATAGGAATTAATTCTTCTTTAAATATTTGGTAGAATTCCCCTGGGAAGCCTTCTGGCCCTGGGCTCTTGTTTGTTTGGAGATTATTGATGGCTGTTTCAATCCCCTTACTGGTTATGGGTCTGTTCAGGTTTTCTATTTCTTCCTGGTTCAGTTTTGGTAGTTTATATGTCTCTAGGAATGCATCCATTTCTTCCAGAGTGTCAGATTTGCTGGGGTAGAGTTGCTCATAATGTGTTCTTATAATTGTTTGTATTTCTTTGGTGTTGGTTGTGATCTCTCCTCTTTCATTCATGATTTTATTTATTTGGGTCCTTTCTCTTTTCTTTTTGATAAGGCTGGCCAGGACTTTATCCATCTTATTAATTCATTCAAGAAACTAGCTCCTAGTTTCATTGATTTGTTCTATTTTTTTTTTTTTGTTTCCATTTCATTGATTTCTGCTCTAATCTTTATTATTTTTCTTCTCCTGCTGGGTTTAGGCTTTCTTTGTTGTTCTTTCTCCAGCTCCTTTAGGTGTAGAGTTAGGCTGTGTATTTGAGACCTTTCTTGTTTCTTTCTTTCTTTTTTTTTTTTTAAAGATTTTTATTTATTTATTTGACAGACAGATCACAAGTAGGCAGAGAGGCAGGCAGAGAGAGAGAGGAGGAAGCAGGCTCCCCACTGAGCAGAGAGCCCGATGTGGGGCTCGATCCCAGGACCCTGGATCATGACCTGAGCTGAGGGCAGAGGCTTTAACCCACTCTGCCACCCAGGTGCCCCCCTTTCTTGTTTCTTGAGAAAGGCTTGTATCTCTATGTATTTTCCTCTAAGGAATGCCTTTTCTGTGTTCCACAAATTTTGAAAAGTTGTGTTTTCATTACATTTGTTTCCATGAATTTTTTCAATTCTTCTTTAATTTCCTGGTTGGCCCATTCATTCTTTAGTAGGATGCTCTTTAGCCTCCATGTATTTGGGTTCTTTCCAAATTTCCTCTTGTGATTGAGTTCTAGCTTCAGAGCATTGTGGTCTGAAAATATGCAGGGAAGGATCCCAATCTTTTGGTACTGGTTAAGACCTCATTTGTGACCCAGGATGTGATTTATTCTGGAGAATGTTCCATGTGAACCAGAGAAGAATGTGTATTCTGTTGCTTTGGGATGGAATGTTCTGAAAGCATCTGTGATGTCCATCTGCTCCAGTTTGTCATTTAAGGCCTTTATTTCCTTGTTCATCTTTTGCTTGGATGATCTGTCCATTTCAGTGAGGGGAGTGTTAAAATCCCCTACCATTTTTGTATTATTGTTAGTGTGTTTCTTTGATTTTGTTATTAATTGGTTTATATAGTTGGCTGCTCCCATGTTAGGGGCATAGATATTTAAAATTGTTAGATCTTCCTGTTGGACAGACCTTTGAGTATGATATAGTGTCCTTTGTCATCTCTTATTATAGTGTTTGGCTTAAAATTTATTTTATCTGATATAAGGATGGCCACCCCAGATTTCTTTGGATGTCCATTAGTATGGTAAATGGTTTTATACTCCCTCATTTTCAATCCGGTGTCTTTGGGTCTAAAATGAGTTTCTTGTAGACAGCAGATTAATTTTTTTTTTCTATTCTGCTACCCTGTGTCTTTTGATTGGTGGCATTTAGCCCATTTACATTCAGGGTAACTATTGAGAGATATGAACTTAGTGCCATTGTATTGCCTGTAAGGTGACTGTTACTGTATATTGTCTCTGTTCCTTTCTGGTCTACTACTTTTAGGCTCTCTCTTTGCTTAGAGGACCCCTTTCAATATTTTCTGTAGAGCTGGTTTGGTGTTTGCAAATTCTTTCAGTTTTTGTTTGTCCTGGAAGCTTTTAATCTCTCCTTCTATTTTCAATGATAGCCTAGCTGGATATAGTATTCTTGGCTGCATGTTTTTCTCATTTAGTGCTCTGAATATATCATGCCAGTTCTTTCTGACCTCCCAGGTCTGTAGATAAGTCTGCTGCCAATCTAATATTTCTACCATTGTATGTTATAGACTTCTTGTCCGGGCTGCTTTCAGGATTTTCTCTGTCACTAAGACTTGTAAGTGTTACAATTAAATGACAGGGTGTGGACCTATCCTTTTTGATTTTGAGGGGGGTTCTTTGCACTTCCTGGATTTTGATATTTGTTGCCTTTGCCATATTAGGGAAATTCTCTCCAATAATTCTCTCCAATATACCTTCTGCTCCCCTCTCTCTTTCTTCTTCTTCTGGAGTCTCAATTATTCTAATGTTGTTTCATCTTATGGTATCACTTATCTCTCAAATTCTCCCCTTCTGGTCCAGTAGTTGTTTGTCTCTCTTTTGCTCAGCTTCTTTATTCTCTGTCATTTGGTCTTTTATATCACTAATTCTCTCTTCTGCCTCATTTATCCTAGCAGTAAGAGCCTCCATTTTTGATTGCACCTCATTAACAGCTTTTTTTATTTCAGCTTCACTAGATTTTAGTTCTTTTATTTCTTCAGAAATGGATTTTATTTCTCCACACATGGTTTCTCTAATATCCTCCATGCGTTTTTCAAGCCCAGCTTGCACCTTGAGAATCGTCATTCTGAACTCTAGATCTGACATATTACCAATGTCTGTATTGATTATGTCCCTAGCCTTCAGTACTGCCTCTTATTCTTTTTTTTTTTTTTTGTGGTGAGTTTTTCAACCTTGTCATTTTATCCAGATAAGAATATATGAAGGAGAGAATAAAATACTAAAAAGGTGGCAAAGATCCCAGAGAAATGTGTGTTAACCAAATCAGAAGAGACCCCAAATCGTGGGGGGAAGAAAGGGTGTAAAAAGAAGTTAAAAAAAAAGTAAAAGAAAAAGAAAATATAGATATTAGACTGGTGAATAGAACAGAGCCACCCACTTAATATTGGGAGTACTTTGGGAGTACTTTGGTCTCTTAGAAGAAACTACCTCCCAAAATTTTAAAGAAAGAAAAACATATATATGTATATATACATATGTATATATACATATGTATATATATGTATATATACACACACACACAAAAATAAGGGTAAACACGATGAGGGGATGGAATATGACTGTAAAGATGAAAATTTTTAGGAAAGTCTTTGTTTTCATTTTGTTTTTCACAACTTTGCTCCTCTCCTCTGGAATAAATAGCATACTGGGAACGAAAGGCTGAGAAAGAACATATGCCACAAGGACAATGAGAAGACAAAGAAAAGATGAAAATTTTTAAAAAAATTCTAAAAAAAGAGTTGATAAGATAAGTTGGTTGGGAAAAGAGAGAAAAAGGAAGTGGAGAGAATTTGCTTAAGCTGGAGACTAGAACAAAACCCTGTGCTAGATTTAGGGTGTATTTTGATCTATTAGAAGAAGTTGTATCCCAAAATTTTTTAGAAGAAAAAACCCTATGTATATACAAAAAATAAAGGTAGATACAATGAAGGATAAAATATGACTATAATAATGAAGGTTCAAAAAGATTTTTTTTTAATGAAAGGTATTGTTAGGATAAACTAGTTAAAAATGTTAAAGGAGGAAAGCGTAATAGATTAAAAAATTAGAATAAGAAAAAAATAAAATTAAAAAAATTAATGAACTTTGCAAGACTGAAGAATCATGGGAAGAAAGCCATGAATTCCATGCTTTGCTGTTTTCTCCTCTGGATTTCCACTGCTCTTGATAAGTGAACTTGGTCTTGGCTGGATTTCTTCTGATCTTCTGGGGGAGGGGCCTGTTGTAGTGATTATCAAGTGTCTTTGCCCAAGATGGAATTGCACCGGCCTTGCCAGGGGCCGGGCTAAGTAATCTGCTCCAGTTCGCTCTTGGAAGCTTTTGTTTTTGACCACTTTCTGTAGAATTCTGGAGGACAGGAATAAAAATGGTGGTCTCCCAATCTCCGGCCTGGAGGAGCAGAGAGCTCGGGGCCCCACTTCTCAGTGCGTCCTTGGAGAAAAGTGCCCAATCACTCCTGTATCCCTGGCCTCCGGCTGCATGCTGAGCTCCCCCAGCCTATGACTGAGCCTCTCTCTCTCTGGCACATAGCCCCACCTGGAGTCTCCAAACCAAGCAGATCACTGCTGCTCTTCCAGGGAGGTCTCCCCAGATCTGCCACTTGTGGGGTCCCTGCTCAAAGAGCAGTGGCCTGTGCTATGGGATTACAGTTTAAGGTAACCCCAAGCTGAGAGCTCACTCCTCAGCTCT
The DNA here is from genome assembly GCF_002288905.1 of Enhydra lutris kenyoni. NCBI lineage: Eukaryota > Metazoa > Chordata > Mammalia > Carnivora > Mustelidae > Enhydra > Enhydra lutris. Next base: position 5,414,446 of record NW_019154105.1, read on the forward strand.
GTCTCTGTAGCTGGCTTTCCACTTTAATATCTGAAAGCTCTGCAAAACTCAGACACCTCCAATCCTTCTGTGACCCAGCCATACCTGAGACCACGCTGTCTGCATGAGGGCCCCACCCCCGCTTAGCCTCTGGAGCAATGTCCCTCAGTGGAGCAGACTTTTAAAAGTTCAGATTTTGTGCTCTGTTGCTCCACTGCTTGCTGGGAATCAGCCCTCCCTCCCCGTGGTCTATCTTCCTGTTGCTTTGGATTCACTTCTCTGCAGATCCTACCTTTCAGAAAGTGGTCGATTTTCTGTTTCTAGAATTGCTTCTCTTCTTTTCTTTGATCCCCTGTTGGATTTGTAGGTGTTTGGAATGGTTTGATAAACTATCTAGCTGATCTCCTGCTACCTGATGTGATCTCAGCCTACTAATCCTCTGCCATCTTGACTCCTCTGCCCTCTGTCTTCTTTTATAAGAACTCCCCTTAATATTTCTTGTAGTCCTGGCTTGGTAGTCACATACTCTTTTAAACCTTGCTGGTCTTGGAAGCTCTTTATCTCTCCCTTCATTTTGAATGTCAGCCTTACTGGATAAAGTATTTTTGGCTGCATATTGTTCTCATTTATTGCCCTTAATATGTCTCACCAGCCCTTTCTTGCTTGCCGGGTTTCTGTGGACAGGTCTAACATTATTCTGATGGTCCTTCCTCTGTACGTAAGGAAAAGCAGGAGAAAATATGCAGTGGAAAAGAGACAGTCTCTTCAATAAATGGTGCTGGGAAAATTGGACAGCTATTTATAGAAGAATGAAACTCGACCATTCTGTTATACCATACACAAAGATAAACTCAAAATGGATAAAAGACCTCAATGTGAGACAGGAATCTATCAAAATCCTAGAGGGAAACATAGGCAGTAACCTCTTCGACATCATCCACAGCAACTTCTTTCAAGACATGTCTCCAAGGCAAAGGAAACAAAAGCAAAAATGAACTTTTGGGACTTCATCAAGATCAAAAGCTTATGCACAACAAAGGAAACAGTCAACAAAACAAAGAGGCAACCCACAGAATGGGAGAAGATATTCTCAAATGACACTACAGATAAAGGACTGATATCCAAAATCTATAAAGAACTCCTCAAACTCAACACCCTCAAAACAGATAATCACATCAAAAAATGAGCGGAAGACAGAAACAGACAATTCGCTCCTAGTAGTTCTTTCAGCCATGAAGAGGTATCTGAGCAGTGTGCATCACATCATTCACTAAAGCTACTCTAGGGGTGACAGTCCCCTTATAGGACAATGGTTTGTTCCACTGAGATTCACTTCATCTAAGTTTTAGAGCAGCTCTTCTAGAATTGTGATGGGTCTCTTTTCCTGGGGTAAACCTATAAGACGAAAGTTGGAGGGATGAACTATAGCCTCTATAGTGCTGACATCAAGGCTATGAATGATATACATTATCTCTCTCTTTTACTCTCCATTCTGGTACTTTTTTTTTCTTTTCTTTCTTTCTATTTTTTTTCCTTGAGAGCAAGCAAGAGAGAAAGGAGCAGAGAAATGGGGTGGGGGGTTGCAGAGAGGGAGAAGCAGAATCCCTGCTGAGCAGGGAGCCTGACATGGGGCTTGATCCCAGGACTCTCAGACCATTACCTGAGCTGTAGGCAGATGCTTAATGACTAAGCCACCCAAGTGCTCCGGTTTATCTCATTCTTGAACACTCTTAACCTGGTTGCCATTCCCTTCTCAAGCTGTGGCTATTTAAGTTATTAATTTGTAGGCCAAATTGGGCAAGGGAATACCCAGAGATGCCTAAGTGAATTGCTTGGATGTCAGACATATTCCTAATATGCCTCTTCCCATGTATAAAGGAGCCTGACTTCTCTGACTCCCCTCACCCCCACCTCCCTAGGATAATGACTCTTCTTGATTGTTTGTCCTTTGAAATGAGTAGTCCATAGTTGCCAGAGGTTGCTATAGCTTAAATTTAATGCATTCCTGCTTTATCCCCAAGCAGAAACATTTTTCTTTTGGGGAACTTGTATACCTAAGTCATGAGACATAGAGATGCAAGGATGGGAACCGAAAATCCCAAAGAAGGTCACTGGGAATAATGATAAATAGCTTCCCAACTATTCCTACTCTTTTGTTTCTAGAACCATATATTCTTCATGTTGTAGACACAGCACTATATAGTGATCATTAATTTGGACTGTGTACTGAATCCTTGAGTGTGCCTCATTCTCAGTTTGTCTCTAAGTGGCACTTCAGTTGTGTCCCTAAAGGCTTTCTGTCAGTGTATTAGACTAGCAGCATCTAGGTGACATGATGTAAGGATAATACCAGTAGATCCAGAGGTCATGCATTAGATGCCACATCTTCTTTTCTGTAAAGGGGTTTCTTTGTTCTGATGCAGTGTAATGTGGATAAAACACTTTGTAATTACTTGTTAGTGGCACTGGCTAAGGCCCCATGGGCAAGAAAGGAAAAACCTCACCAAAAATATGTGTTGTTTCCAGTCAAAATGAGTTTCTGCCCCTTCTTGAATAAAATGAGTCAAAGGTAGTTACTTTGGCACCATGTGACTCCTCAACACTACCAGGTGTTGAATCAGGAGTTCAGGATTGGTTTTTGATGCTGTTGGGATGGTCATTTGGTAGCAACAGTATCTAGATCAGCATTGTTGAATGGGAGGCCATGCCATTGATCCCATGGAGATTATGCCAGTTTCTTCATGTACTCACTGTGCCAACACTCAGGTGGCCAATGACAGAAGATTGATGATGTCATCTGAATAAATCATTCTATACACTTGGTTGTTTAGTGCCTCTTCTGTAGTGGATATGCTTTGATGGATATTAACATGTAGTGCAAAGGGCTTTGCTCTGTGCCCACTCCCATAGATCCATATGCTCCAAATCCAGACCTTCATGTTTCCTTTTTTCTACTTTTCTCCTTTCAGGCCTCTGACCAACTGCTAAACCTGTCATTATGAGTCCATGTCATAGTTCAGGCTGCTATAACAAAATACCTTACACTAGGTGGCTTAAACAACAAACATTTATTTCTCACAGTTCTGGAGCTAGGGAAATTCAAGATCAAGATGCCAGCAGATTTGGTGTATGAAGGCCCTCTGCCTGGTTTGCAGACATCTGTCTTCTTGTAACATGGTCTTTCTTGATGCGTGTGTGTATAGATGAAGATCTTGTGTTTCTTCTTCTTTTTATAAGGGCATTCATCCATCAAGAGGTCCCCACCCTCATGATATTGTGTGCCAGTCTCATCCTATTGATAGGGTAGATAACCCTATGGGTAGATAACCTATGGGGTAGATAACCAATATTGTGGTTGTTCCAGCCCTTGTAGTTATTATTAGGATTGCAAGATAACCTTCAGCAATAATCTTTAAGAAATTGAAAAAATAAAGATTTATTACAGCAGCTGGAAATAACACAGCACACTTGGGGCTACAACATGAGGTTGTAGGTAGAGAGAAGACAGAGTGGGCATGTATGAGTGAGTGTTGCAGGGGACTGGGGTTCTGCTTTTATTGGGTTGAGGATAGAAGACCTAGAGTTTCTTGGGCTCATTCCTATCATGAATGTAAGGGTGGTTCAACATTTGCAAACCAATCAACATGATAGAACAAATCAATAGGAGAAGAGAGAACCACATGGTCCCCTCAATTGAAGCAGAAAAAGCATTTGACAAAATATAGCATCCATTCCTGATTAAAGCTTTTCAGAGTATAGGGATAGAGGGAACATTCCTCAACTTAAAAAAATCCATTTATGAAAAACCCACAGTGAATATTTTCTCAATGGGGAAAAGCTGAGAACCTTCCCATTGAGATCAGGAACACTACAAGGATGCCTACTCTCACCACTCTTGTTCAACATAGTACTACAAGTCCTAGCAACAGCAAACAAACAACAAAAAGAAATAAAAGGTATTCAAGTTCACGAAGAAAAAGTCAAACTCTTTCTCTTCACAGATGACATGATACTTTATGTGGAACCCAAAAGTCTCTACCCCCAAATTACTGGAACTCATACAGCAATTCAGTAATGTGGCAGGATACAAAATCAATGCACAGAAATCAGTTGCTTTCCTGTACACTAACAATTAAACTGTAGAAAGGGAAATTAGAGAATCGATTCCATTTACAATAGCACCAGAAAGCATAAGATACCTTGGAATAAACCTAACCAAAGATATAAAGTATTAAATTTGTTGGGAGTTAGGAATGTGGGGGTGTCACATAAACTCCCTTGCATCATCCAGTCCCTGGATACAGACTGCTCCCAGAAAGAGAGCATGACTGTAACTAAAGGCAATCCCCAGAGATTGCCCACTACATGCCTAGCAGCTGGGGGAATAAGTACTTCAGTTCTGAAGGTAGGTCTTGTGGCCCAGTGCAGCCTCCACACCATATCACTTTCCCAGTCCTTACCACACTGTCTGGGTCACTGCTAGGATAAAGTACTTTCACCCAAATCTTTGGATCAGGGCCAGTTTCTGTTGACCACATGAGGTAAAGTGGCCTCTTATGAGGCTAAGCAATTTTAAGACATACATGGCAGTAGTAAATATAAAAATTATTAATTATTGTAGTAATAGCTAACATTTGAAATATATTTTACAGATAATAATTCATAATCCCATATTATTCATCTCTAAAGTGAGGGTGTTTGACCAGATGATTATCATGGTACCTTCCAACTCAAATGTTCTACCATCTCCTTTTCTGCTCAAGCTGATATCACAACATAAACTCCTGCTTCTCATGGCTGCCGGGGCTCTGTGCCAAATGGCAGAACAATGGGGTAGAAAATGTCTGCAAGGGGCACCTGTGTGGCTCAGTTGGTTAAGCATCTGCCTTTGGCTCAAGTCATGATCCAGGGTCCTAAGATTGAACCCCACGTTGGGCTCTCTGCTGAACAGGGAGCCTGCTTCTCTCTCTCCCTCTGCTGCTCCCCCTGCTTGTGCACACATGTGGGTTCACTCTCTCTCTCTCTCAGTCAAATAAATAAATAAAATCTTTAAAAAAAGTCTGTGAAAACTGGATTTGAGGTTTCATTTGTTTATGAGACCACTTATTCTGTTAAAGCAGAGATATGGCAAAGCACCCCACACAGTTAAAGGGGTTGAAAACAGTAGTAGAAAGTCTTCTTTGGTCTACTGATATCTAGTAGTTCTTGGGGGCACAGTTAGAGGTGCCTAACAGGTGGGATGTTGGTGACAAATATGCTTCCACAAATTTCCAATGATTAGTGGTATTTTGTGGCTTGGGGCTAGAGATGAGAAGCATCTCCTAATGTGCAGCAGGGACTCATGCCAGGAATAAAAGTGCTAACAGTGCTCCATGGGAGGATAATCCATGTGTGTCTTCACTTCCTACCTCCTGTAAAGGAAAAACATTGTAGGTACATATAATCAGCTGTTAGGGAGGTTGTGGAGGTGGGGAGAAGGAAGTATCGATGGTGATGGTCCACCTTATGGATTTCTATATATGTAGACTCATGCTTGGTTTATTCACATTCAGGTCAGCGTATAGTTAGAGGACACTGTGAAGACTTGGCTCTAGAAATCTCCCCACAAACTTTCCCCACTCTGTAAGTTTATGCACAGCTATGAGTCAGAATTCAGCAAGCTGGATTTATTCCAAATATCTTCAGGCAAATGATGAGATGATCTGTAAAGTAGAAGAGCCCTTTATTCAGTTCTTACTGCTTATTTGAGTTTGACTTAGCGTATTAATTGGAAGGACAGTAAACATTGATGGCAAGAGTGAGAATGTTAGCAAAGTGGATACAAAGAAGCCTCTTTATTATGCCAGAGACTAGGTGAACTTCCTTCTTATAGGGTAACTTAGTTTGTATTTATAGATTTTATTAATACATAACAGCTATTTTTAAAGAATATCACCCAACTAATAACAAATCCAAGCCAAGGAAAGAAGGGGGCAAGATGCTGCTCTAGTTATGTAGAAAAAATGACAAAATTTTAGTAAAGACTGGGTCATAGTTTGGAGAAATTTAAGTTGCTAAGACATTTTCTCTGTTTTTGAAATATATTTGGAATGCAGCATTTCAATAGGACCCTAACAGATACTGTGTGGCTTTTCTCTGCACTAATTACAAAAAGTTACACTGGAGTCAAAGTATTTAAATTTCTCTATGCTCTAGAACTTGGTTTGTTAATCAAATACATAGAATTATAAATTTTTGCATATTGAATTTTTATGTACCCTAATATGATTAAAATTGATATTAAATAAACTTTTCAGTGTAAAGTCACAGACTTAAATTAGTTATACAGTTCAAATTGAAGTCATGTTTCCTTACAGGCCAGATTCTTTTACTTTATAAATACATGAGTTTGATTTATTCTGTCATCTTTAAAAATGTAATTCTAAACCTTCCTGGCTTGTAAAATCACTTCCCCAAATAGGGAGAGCTCATTCACATAGCCAAATGCAGTGGTAGAAATAAAATTGATGGATCCCAGAGATGTTAAGGAGGTGGGGACAATCGACTCTTGATGAATGGTTTAAAGAGGAAAGTTAGGAGAGAGAGGGGTCAAAGCTGACACTTAAGTTTAATTTTAGTGGATAGTAGTGCCAAAATTTACTGAGATAGGAAGGATCAGAGGAGAAAAGGAAGTGGGAGGGGTAGCAGTATGAATTTTAGGATTGACAGATGCCTTGGCAGTTGTCCAAGTCACTCTTCTAATTTACAGGTAAGGAAACAAATTCAGAAATCAAGAGGTTTCATTTTCTTTAAAAAAAAAATTAATTCCAGTATAGTTAAACACACAGTGTTATATTAGTTTTAGATGTACAATATAGTGATTCAACAACTTTATACATTATCCATGCTCATCCCATAAGTGTACTCTTAACCCCCTCCACGTATTTCTCCCATCCCCCAACCCATCACCCCTCTGTAACCATCAGTTTGTCCTCTATAATTGAGTCTATTTTTTTTGTTTGTCTCTCTCTTCCCCACCGTTTGTTTGTTTTTGTTTCTTAAATTCCATGTTTGAATGAAATGTAGGATTTGCCTTTCTCTGACTGACATATTTCAATTAGCGTTATGCTCTCTAGCTTTATCCTTTTTGCAAATTGCAAGATTTCTTTTTTTAATGGCTGAGTAATATTTCAGCATGTGTGTGTGTGTGTGTGTGTGTGTGTGTGTGTGTGTGTGTGCGTGTGTGTATGTGTGTGACTGTACCACATCCTTATCCACACATCTATCAAAAAACACTTAGGTTGCTTCCATAATTTGGCTATTGTGAATAATGCTCCTATAAACATAGGGGTGCATATATCCTTTTGAATCAGTGTTTTTGTATTCTTTGGGTAAATATTCAGTTGTGGAATTAGTAGATCAAATGGTATTTCTACTTTAAAATTTTTGAGGACCCTCCATATTATTTTCCATAGTGGCTGCACCAATGCACCAACAGTGCACAGAGCTTCATTTTTCTTCACATCCTCCCAATACTTGTTTCTTGTGTTTTTGATGTTAGCCATTCTGATAGGTGTGAGGTGATATCTCATTGTGGTCCCCCCCCCCAAATTTGGTTTTGATTTGCTTTTCCCCCATGATAAGGGATGTTGAGCATATTTTTCAGGTGTCTGTTGGCCATCTGTCAGTCTTTGGAAATATGTCTATTTAGGTCCTCTGCCCATTTTTTTAAATTGTATGTGTGTGTGTGTGTGTGTGTATTGTATTGTGTTGTGTTGTATAAGTTCTTTATGTATTTTGGATAATAAGCCTTTATCAGACATGTCACTTGCAAATATCTTTTCCCATTCTGTAGGTTGTCTTTTAGTTTTATTGATGGTTTCCTTTGCCTGAAGAGGATTTTTATTTTCATATAGTTCCAGTAGTTTATTTTTGCTTTTGTTTCCCTTGCCTCAGGAGACATATCTAGAAAGATGTTGCTATGGCCAATGTCAGAGAAATTACTGCCTGTGCTCTCTTCTAGGATTTTTTATGCTTTTAGGTGTTACATTTAGACCCTTAATCCATTTTGAGTTTATTTTTGTGTATGGGGTAAGAAAGTGGTCCAGTTTCATTCTTTTGCATGTAGCTGTCCAATTTTCCCAAGACCATTTGTTGAAGAGACTCATTTTCCCATTGCATGTGCCTGCTTTGTTTGTTGAATATTATTGATAATTATGGGTTTATTTCTGGGTTTTCTGCTCTGTTCCATTGACTTATGTGTCTCTTTTTATGCCAGTACCATACTTTTGTGATTACTACGGCTTTGTAGTGTATTTTGAAATCTGGATTATATACCATTTTGTTCTTCTTATTCAAAATTGCTTTAGCTATTTGAGATCTTTTGTGGTTCCATACAAATTTTATTTGTTCTAGTGCTGTGAAAAATGCTATTGGTATTTTGATAAGGATTGCATTAAGTCTGTAGATTGCTTTGGGTAGAATGGACATTTTAATAATATTTATTCTCCCAATCTATGAGCATGGAATATTTTCCCATTTGTTTGTTCTCATCTTCAATTCTTTTATTAATGTCTTACAGTTTTCAGAGTACAGATCCTTCATCTCCTTGGTTAAGTTTATTTCTAAGTATTTTATTATTTTTGGTTCAATTCTAAATGAGATTGTTTTCTTATTTTCTGTTACTTCATTATTAGTGTCTAGAAACACAATGGATTTATGTACATTGATTATGTATCCTGCGACCTTGCTGAATTCAGTTATCAGTTTTAGTAGTTTTTTACTACTATAGATATATATTTTTTATTATGTTGAGATACGTTCCTTCTAAACCTACTTTGCTGAGGGTTTTAATCATGAATGGATGTTATACTTTGTCAAATGATTTTTCCGCAGCTATTGAAGTGACCACATGGTTTTATCCTTTCTTTTGTTAGTGTGATGTATCATATTGGTTGATTTGTTAATACTGAAGCCCCCCGGGCATCCTGGGGATAAATCCCACTTGATTGAGGTGATTGAGTTTTTAAATGTATTGTTGGATTTAGTTTGCTAAATTTTGTTGAGGATTTTTACATCTTTCATTTGAGATATTGGCCTACACTTTTTTTTTTTTTTTCCAGAGTCTTCATCTGGTTTTGGTATCAGGGTGATGCTGGCCTCATAGGGGAATTTGGAAGACTTTATTTCTTTTCTTTATTTTTTGGAATAGTTTGAGAAGAATAGGTATTAACTCTTTTTTAAGTGTTTGGCAGTGTTCTTCTGTGAAGCTGTCTGGTCCTGAACTTTTGTTTGTTGGGAGTTTTTTGATTACTGATTAAATTTCATTACAGGTGATTGGTCTGTTTGAATTTCCTAGTTCTTTTTGATTCAGTTTTCAGAGGTTATATGTTTCTAGGAATTTATCCATTTCTTCTAGGTTGTCCGATTTGTTGCATATAGTTTTTCATAATATTCTCATAATTTTTTTCATTTCTGTTGTGTCAGTTGCGATTTCTCCTATTGCTTTTCTGATTTTATTTATTTGAGTCCCCTCTCTGTCTCTTTTTGGTCAGTCTGGCTAAAGGTTTATCAATTTTAATTGATTTTTCAAAGAACCACTTCCTGGTTTCATTGATCTATTCTATTGTTTTTTAGTTTCTATTTTATTTATTTATACTCTAATCCTTTCTTCTACTGCTTTGGATTTTGTTTGTTCTTTTTCTAGCTCCTTTAGGTGTAGGGTTATGTTGTTTATTTGTGTGTGTGTGTGTGTGTGTTTTGTTTGTTTGTTTGTTTGTTTGTTTTTTACTTCTTCTAGAGGTAGGCCTGTACTGCTACAAACTTTCATCTTAAAACAGATTTCTCCCAAAGATTTCGGACCCATTGTGTTTTCATTTTCATTTGGCTCCCTGTGTTTGATTTTCTCTTTTATTTCTTGGTTGACTCTTTCCTTGTTTAGTAGCATGTTATTTAACCCCCCTGTATTTGTGTTCTGCTCAGATTTTTAAAAAGATTTTATTTACTTGACAGAGAGAGAGGGAGAGCATGAGCAGGGAGGAGGAGCAAGGGTTAAAGGAGAAGTGGGCTCCCCACTGAGTAGGGAGACCCTGTCCAGATTTTTTCTTGTGGTTGAGTTCTAGTTTCATAGTGCTATAGTCAAAAAAGGTACATAGTATGACTTCAATCTTTTTGAAATTCTTGAGACTTATTTTGTGTCCTACCATGTGATTCTGCAGATATTGAAGTGGAGAATATTCTATTCTGGAGAATATTCCATGTGCACTTGAGAAGAATGTGTATTCAGCTGTTTAGGATGGAAATATTTTGAATATGTCTGATAAATCCACCTGGTCTAATGTATCATTGATAGCCACTGTTTTGCTGTTGATTTTGTTTGTTTGGATGATATACCCAAGTGGGGTGTTAATGTCCCCTACTAATACTATATTGTTATTGTTTCATTCCTCTATGTTAATAGGTGCTTTATGTATGTGGGTGCTTCTGTGTTGGCTACATAATTATTTGTAATTGTTATTTCTTCTTGTTGGGTTATTCCCTTTATGATTATGTGGTGTCCTTCTTTGTCTCTTTTACAGTCCTTTTTTTAAAATTTTATTTTCTATTTTATTTTAAGTGTCCCAAGATTCATTGTTTATGCACCACACCCAGTGCTCCATGCAATACATGCCCTTCTTGATACCTACCAGCAGGCTCACCTATCCCACCTCCCCGCTCCTCTCCAAAACCCTCCGTTTGTTTCTCAGGGTCCACAGTCTCTCATGGTTTGTCTCCCCCTCCGATTTCCCCCAATTCACTTTTCCTTTCCTTCTCCTGATGTCCTCCATGTTATTCCTTAGGCGCCACAAGTAAGTGAAACCATATGTACAGTCTGTTTTAAATTCTATTTTGTCTGATATAAATATTGCTACCCCAGCTTTCTTTTCACTTCCATTTCCATGATAAATGTTTTTCTATCTCTTCACTCTCAATCTGTGTGTGTCTTTAGGTCTGAAATGAGTTACATGTAGGAAGTGTATAGATGGGTCTTGCTTTTTTTTATGCATTCCATCACCCTACATCTTTTGATTGGAGTGTATGGTCCATTTACATTCAAAGTAACTATTGATAGGTATGTACTTATTGCCATTTTATTACTTGTTTTATGTTTGTTTTTGTAGTTCTTCTCTGTTCCTTTCTTCTATTGTTCTCTTCCCTCATGGTTTGTTGGCTTTCTTAACGATATTCCTTTCTCTTTATTATAACTATTTTTTTTTTTTTTACTTAAATTCAAGTTAGTTAACATACGGTGCAGCGCTAGTTCCAGGAGCAGAATCCAGTGATTCATAACCCACATACAATACTCGGTGCTCATCTCAAGTACCCTCCTTAATGCCCATCCCCCATTTAGCCCTTTCCTCCCACCCACCTGCCCCCCAGCAACCCTCAGTTTGTTCTCTATATTTAAGAGTCTTTTACAGTTTGCCTCCCTCTCTCTTTTTATCTTATTTTTCTTTCCCTTTCCCATGTTCATCTGTTTTGTGTCTTAAATTCCACATATGAATGAAATCACATGATATTTGTCTTTCTTTGACTGGCTTCATTCAGTGTAATAAACTCTCGTTCAATCTACATTGTTGCAAATGGCAAGATTTCTTTTTTTTTTTGATAATATTGCACTGTATTATATATACCACATCTTCTTTATCCATTTATCAGTCAATGGGCATTTGGGCTCTTTCCAAAATTTGGCTATTGTTGATAATGCTGCTATAAACATTGGGGGGTGTGTGCCCCTTTGAATCATCATTTTTTAATCCTTTGGATAAATACTTAGTAGTGCAATTACTGGGTTATAGGGTAGTTCTTTTTGGTTTTGGAGGGGAGGACAGTGGGAGGGTGAGCCTGGTCGTGGGTATGATGGAGGGCATGTATTGCATGGAGCACTGGGTGTGGTGCATAAACAATGAATTCTGGAACACTGAAAAGAAATTAAAAAAAATTTTAAAAATTAAATTAAATTAAATTAAATTAAAAATTAAACAAAATTTATTGATATATTTGAGAGAAATTTGAGAGAGAAGGGGTGGAGGGACAGAGAGAGAGAGAATCTCAAGCATACTCCCTGTTGAGCCTGGAGCCCAATGTGGGGCTCAATCTCATGACCCTGAGATCATGACCTGAACCAAAATCAAGAGTCTGGGGGTGCCTGGGTGGCTCAGTGGGTTAAAGCCTCTGCCTTTGGCTCAGGTCATGATCCCAGGGTCCTGGGATCGAGCCCCGCATCAGGCTCTCTGCTCTGCAGGGAGTCTGCTTCCTCCTCTCTCTCTCTCTGCCTGCCTCTCTGCCTACTTGTTATCTCTGTCTGTCAAATAAATAAATAAAATCTTAAAAAAAAATCAAGAGTCTGATGCTTAACTGACTAAGCCACTCAGCTGCCTCAGGGTTGTAGGGTAGTTCTATTTTTAACTTTCTGAGGAAACTCCATACTGTTTTCCAAAGTGGTTGCACCAGTTTGCATTCCCAACAACAGTGCAAAAGGGTTCCCCTTTCTCCATATCCTCACCGACACCTGTTGTTTCCTGAATTGTTAATTTTAGCCACCCTGACAGGTGTGAGGTGGTATCTCATTGTGGTTTTAATTTGTATTTCCCTGATGAGGAGTGATGTTGAGTATCTTTGCATATTCTGTTAGTCATCAGGATGTCTTCTTTGGAAAAGTGTCTTTTCAAATCTTCTGCCCATTTCTTAACTGGTTTGTTTTTTGGGTGTTGAATTTTATAAGTTCTTTATAGATTTTGGATACTAACCCTTTATTAGATATGTCTTTTGCAAATGTCTTCTCCCATTCCAAAGATTGCCTTTTGGTTTTATTGATTGTTTTTTCCACTGGGCAGAAACTTTTTAACTTGATGAGATCTCATAGTTCATTTTTGCTCTTGTTTTCCTTACCTCTGGAGATATGTCTAGGAAGAATTTGCTGTACCTATGGTCAAAGAGGTTGCCACCTGCTTTCTCCTTTAAGATTTTGATGGCTTCCTTTCTTACATTTAGGTCTTTCATCCATTTTGTACTTATTTTTGTTTTAATGTAAGAAAGTGGTCCAGTTTCATTCTTCTGCATGTGACTCTCCATTATCCCAACACAATTTGTGGAAGAGGCTGTCTTTTTTCCATTGGATATTCCTTGCTTTTTTGAAGATTGGTGGACTACATATTGTGGGTCCCTTTTTGGGTTCTCTATTCTGTTCCATTGACCTATGGGTCTGTTTTTGTGCCAATACCATACTGTCCTGATGAATATGGTTTTGAAATATAGCTTGAAGTCTAGAATTATGGTAACTCCTGCTTTGCTTTTCTTTTTCAGGATTGCTTTGGCTGTTTGGAATCTTTTCTGGTTCCACACAAATTTTAGGATTGTTTGTTCTAGCTCTGTGAAAAATGATGGCAGTATTTTGACAGTGATTGCATTGAATGTGTAGATCACTTTGGGTAGTATATTTTTACAATATTTGTTCTTCCAGTCTATGAGCATAGAAAGTTTTTCCATTTGTTGGTGTCTTCCTCAATTTCTTTCATAAGTGTTCTATTGTTTTCAGTGTACAGATCCTTTACCTCTTTGGTTAGGTTTGGTTCTAGGTATTTTATGGTTTCTGGTGCAACTGTAAATGAGATCAATTTCTTGATTTCTCTTTCTGCTGTTTCATTATTGGTTTATAGAAATGCAACCGATTTCTATACATTTATTTTTATATCCTGCAACTTTGCTGAATTCACGCATCAGTTATAGCAATTTTTGGCTTAATCTTTTGCGTTTTCTACACGAGGTATCATGTTGTCTGCAAATAATGACATTTTGACCTCTTCCTTGCTGATTTGGATGTCTTTTATTTCTTTTTGAGGTTTGATTGTTGAGGCTAGGATTTCCAGTACTATGTTGAACAACAGTGGTGAGAACGGACATCCCTGTCATGTTCCAGACCTTAGGGGAAAAGCCCTCAATTTTTCCCCATTGAGGATGATGTTAGCTGTAGGTCTTTTGTATATGGCCTTTATGATATTGAGGTATATTCCTTCTTTCCCTATTTTCTTGAGGGTTTTTATCAAGAAAGATGCTGTACTTTGTCAAGGGCTTTTTCTGTGTCTATTGAGAGGATCATATGGTTCTTATCCTCTCTTTTATTAATGTGGTGTATCACATTGATTGATATGTGGATATTAAACCACCCCTTTAGCCCAGGAATAAATCCCACTTGGTCATGGTGAATAATCCTTTAAGTGTACTGTTAGATTTGATTATCTAATATCTTGTTGAGAATTTTGCATCCATGTTCATCCGAGATATTTTTCTCTGATATTTCTCCTTTTTAGTGGGGCCTTAGTTTGGTTATGGAATCAAGGTAATCCTGGTCTCATAGAATGAGTTTGGAAGTTTTCCTTCCATATCTATTTTGAGGAGTGGCTTCAGAAGAATAGGTATTAATTCTTTAAATGTCTGGTAAAATCCCTCTGGGAAGCCATATGGCCCTGGATTCTTGTGTGTTGGGGGATTTTTGATTACTGATTCAATTTCTTTGCTGGTTATGGGTCTTTTCAGGTTTTCTGTCTTCTTGTTTCAATTTTGGTAGTTTATATGTTTCTAGGAATTTATCCATTTTTTTCAAGATTGCATAATTTGTTGGCATAAAATTGCTCATAATATTCTCTAATAATTGTTTGTATTTTTGTGGTGTTGGTTATGATATCTCCTTTTTTACTTGTGATTTTATATATTTGGGTCCTTCATCTTTTCTTTTTGGTAAGTCTGGCTAGGGATTTATCAATTTTGTTAATTCTTTCAAAGAACCAGCTCCTTGTTTCACTGATCTGTTCTAATCTTTTTTTAAAATTCTATATCACTTATTTCTGCTTTAATCTTAATTTTTTCCCTTCTGCTGGTTTTAGACTTTATTTGTTGTTCTTTTCCCTACTCCTTTAGGTGTAAGGTTGTGTTTTGTATTGGAAGCTTTTCTTGCTTCTTGAGGAAGGGTGTATTTCTATACACTTCTCTCTTATGACTGCCTTTGGTCCATCCCAGAGGTTTTAAAAGGTTGGGTTTTTGTTTTCATTTGCTTTTGTGTGGGTGTGTGCTTTATAATAAAAATTCTCCTTTAATATCCTGGTTGACTCATTCATTTTTTTCTTCCCTTTTTAAAAATTAACATATAATGTATTGTTTATTTCAGGGGTACAGGTCTGTGATTCATCAGTCTTACATAATTCACAGCATTCACCATAGCACATACCCTCCCCAATGTCTATCACCCTACCACCCTATCCCTCTCACCCCCCTCCCCTCCAGCAACCCTCAGTTTCTTTCCTGAGACCAAGAGTCTCTCAAGGTTTATCTCCCTCTCTGGTTTCATCTTGTTTCATTTATCCCTCCCTTCTCCTATGATCCTCTGTCTTGTTTCTCAAATTCCTCAAATCAGTAAGATCATATGATAATTGTCCCTCTCTGTCCCATTCATTCTTTAGTAGGATGTTCTTTAACTTCCATGTTTTTGTGGTCTTTCCAAATTTTTTTTGTAGTTGACTTCAAGTTTCATAATATTGGGTCTGAAAATATGCCTAGTATTATCTTGATATTTTTGTATATGTTGAGGGCTGATTTGTGGCCCAGTGTGTGATCTATTCTGGAGCTCTATATGTGCTTGAAAAGAATGTGTATTCTTTGTTTTAGGATAAAATGCTCTGACTATGTCTATTAAGTCCATCTGGCCCAGTATGTCATTCAAAGCCATTGTTTCTTTGTTAATATTCTATTTAGATGATCTGTCCATTGCTGTGAGTGAGGTGTTAAAGTCTTCTACGACTATTATATTATTATCAATGAGTTTCTTTATTTGTTATTAATTGATTTATATATTTGGCTGCTCCCAAGTTCGGGGCATAAGTGTTTACAATTGTTAGATCTTTTTGTTGGCTAGACACCTTTATTATGATATTATGCCCTTCTTTATCTCTTATTACAGTCTTATTTTAAATTCTAGATTGTCTGATATAAGAATGGCTACTCCAGCCTTCTTTTGATGTCCGTTAGAATGATAGATGGTTCTCTACCAGTTCACTTTCAATCTGGTGGTGGGTTTTTTTTTTCTTTTTTTAAAAAATTTCAGTGTTTCAGAATTCATTGTTTATGTACCACATCCAGTGCTCCATTCAATACGTGCCCTTCATAATACCTACCACCAGGCTCACCTCACCCCCACCCACTTCCCCTCCCAAACCCTCAGTTTGTATCTCAGAGTCCACAGTCTGTCATGGTTCATCTCCCCCTCCAATTTCCCCCAATTCACTTTTCCTTTCTTTCTCCTAATGTCCTCCTTGTTATTCCTTATGCTCCATAAGTAAGTAAAGCCATATGATAATTGACACTCTCTGCTTGACTTATTTCACTTAGCATAATCTCTTCTAGTCCTGTCCACGTTGATACAAAAGTTGGGTATTCATCCTTTCTGATGGAGGCATAATACTCCATAGTATATATGGACCATATCTTCTTTATCCATTCATCTGTTGAAGGGCATCTTGGTTCTTTCCACAGTTTGGTGACTGTGGCCATTGCTGCTATGAACATTGGGGTACAGATGGCCCCTCACTTTCACTTTCACTACATCTGCATCTTTGGGGTAAATTACCCAGTAGTGCAATTGTGGGGTCACAGGGAAGCTCTATTTTTAATTTCTTGAGGAATCTCCACACTGTTTTCCAAAGTGTCTGTGCCAACTTGCATTCCCACCAACAGTGTAAGAGGGTTCCCCTTTCTCCACATCCTCTCCAACATATGTTGTTTACTGTCTTGTTAATTTTGGCCATTCTAACTGGTGTAAGGTGGTATCTCAATGTGGTTTTGATTTGAATCTCCTTGATGGCTAATGATGATGAACATTTTTTCATGTGTCTGTTAGTCATTTGTATGTCTTCTTTGGAGAATTGTCTGTTCATGTCTTCTGCCCATTTTTTGATGTGATTATCTGTTTTGTGTTTGTTGATTTTGAGGAGTACTTTATTGATCTTGGATATCAGCCCTTTGTTTGTACTGTCATTTGCAAATATCTTCTCCCATTCTGTGGGTTACTTCTTTGTTTTGTTGACTGTTTCCTTTGCTATGCAGAACGATTCAATGTATAGGGATAGAGGGCACATTCCTCAACTTCATGAAAGCTATCTATGAAAAACACACAACAAATATCATCCTCAATGGGGAAAAGCTGACGCCTTCTCTTTGAGATCAGGAACATGACAAGGATGGCCACTCTCACCACTCTTGTTCAACATAGTACTAGAAGTCCTAGTAACAGCAATCAGACAACAAAGAGAAATAAAAGGTGTTCAAATTGGCAATGAAGAAGTCAAACTCTCCCTCTTTGCAGATGACATGATACTTTATATGGTAAATCCAAAAGACTCCACCCCCAAACTACTAGAACTCATATAGCAATTCAGTAATGTGGCAGGATACAAAATCAATGCACAGAAATCAGTTGCATTAACAATGCAAAGACAGAAAGGGAAATGAGAGAATTGATTCCATTTACTATAGCACCAAAAACTATAAGGTACCTGGGAATAAACCTAACCAAAGAGGTAAAGGATCTATACTCAAGGAACTACAGAAAACCCCTGAAAGAAATTGAAAAAGAAACAAAAAGATGGAAGACCATTCCATGCTCATGGATTGGAAGAATAAACATTGTTAAAATGTCTATACTGCCTAGAGAAATCTATACTTTCAATGCCATCCTGATCAAAATTCCACTGGCATTTTTCAAAGAGCTGGAACCAACAGTCCTATAATTTGTCTGGAACCATAAGAGACCCCCAAATTGCTAAGGAAAAGTTGAAAAAGAAAAACAAAACTGGGGGCATCACGTTGCCTGGTTTTAAGCTTTACTACACAGCTGTGATCACCAAGACAGCATGGTACTGGCACAAAAACAGACACTTAGACCAGTGGAACAGAGTAGAGAGTCCAGATATGGACCCTCAACTCTGTGGTCAAATAATCTTCCACAAAGCAGGAAAAAATATCCAGTGGAAAAAAGACAGTCCCTTCAATAAAAGGTGCTGGGAAAATTGGACAGCTATGTACAGAAGAATGAAACTCCACCATTCTTTTACACCATAAGCAAAGATAAAATCAAAATGGATAAAAGAAGGCAGGAATCTATCAAAATCCTAGAGGGGAACATAGGCAGTAACCCCTTCAACATCGGCCACAGCAACTTCTTTCAAGATACGTCTCCAAAGGCAAAGGAAATAAAAGCAAAAATGAACTTTTGGGATTTCACCAAGATCAAAAGCTTCTCAGCATAGGTGTGTTTGGTTTTAACATAATATATTGCAAGCAGTATATCAGTGGATTTTTTAAATCCATTCTGATAACCTATATCTTTTTATTGAAGCATTGAGTCCATTTACATTCAGAGTAATTATTGATAGGTATGAATTTAGTGCCATTGCATTACCTGTAAAGTCACTGTTCCTGTAGATAGTCTTTGTTCCTTCATGGTCTTTGTTGCTTTTGGTATCTCTCTCCCCCTCAAAGTGTCCCCTTTAATATTTCTTCCAAAACTGGGTTAGTGTTCACAAATTCCTTTAGTTTTTGCTTGTCTTGGAAGCTCTTTATCTCTCATTCTATTCTGAATGACAGCCTTGCTGGATAAAGTATTCTTGGCTGTATATTTTTCCCATTTAGTATGTTGACTATATCATGCCACTTTTTTCTAGCTTGCCAAATTTCTGTGGACAGGTCTACTGCTAACCTTATGTGTCTACCCTTGTAGGTTAAGAACTTTTTGATTTTAGCTGCTTTCAGAATCCTCTATCTTTCTTTTTGCATGTTTGCCTCTGATATGTCTTTGTATTGACCCGTTTTTGTTGATTTTGAGAGGAGTTCTCCGTCCCTTCTGGACTTGAGTGCCGGTTTCCTTCCCCAGATTAGGAGGTTCTCAGCTTTTGCCCATTCTTCTTCTGAGACTCCTATGATACAGATATTGCACTTTGTGGAATTGCTGAATCCCCAAAGTCTATATTCATTATCTAATAGTTTTCTTTCCCTCTTGTTTTCAGTTTCATTATTTCCATTATTTTATCTTCTGTATCAACTATTCAATCCTCTGCTTCTTCCATCCTTGCTGTGATTATGTCCACTTGGTTTTGCATCTTAGCTATAACATTTTTAAAATTTCAGCCTCACAAGTTTTTAGGTCTTTTATCTCTGTAGCCAGGGTTTTTCTGGTGTCTTCTATGTTTATGTCAAGCCCAACTAATGTTCCTGTGACTGTTTTAAATTCTTGTTCAGATATATTGCTTATATCTTCTTTGAGCAAATCCCTGGCTGTGATTTCTTCTTGATCTTTCTTTCTGGGAGAATTTCTCCATCTTGTCATTATGTCTAGGTTTCTATCTTTTGTGTATTATGGAAGTTTGTTATGTTTCCTGCTCCCAAGAGTAATAGCTATATTAAGAAGAGGTCCTATACTGTCCAGGGCCTGGCTCTTCAAGAAGCGTTTCTGATGTATGCTGTGTGCATTCTGCTGTTGTGTTTTGGCTGCTCTTTCCCACAGGTCAGTTCTCTACAGAGTTCCTCCTTGCTTGCAGTGGGAGTGTTTGAATCTTTAAATAGATGCACTTGATTTGTTTGTTAAGATAAAACTGATTTTTAAAAAATGCTTTATCCAAGAAAAGAGAAAAGGAAAAGCAACAGAGAAGCAAACAGACAAAATACTATTAGCCTGATTCCAAGGAATAAGAAAGATAGAAGGAAAAAAGAAAAGGGAAAAAAAAAAGCTGATCCAAAAAACAAGGAAAGGAAACAAACAAACCAAGAAATGAACAAGAAACTATAAGCCTAATACCAAAGGAAAAAAAAAAAGGAGAAAAAAATGATAAAATAAAAGAAAAAAAAGGAAAAGAAAAAAAAGAAGAAAAAATAAAAGTTTCATTCCATTTCCACTAAAACTGAAGCTGATGCTTTGGAGCACTCTTGTGATCAGCAGTCCTGGTGCATGAACATGGTGGAGTTGAGGGGAGCCTATGTTGGTTTTCTGAGAGAGGCCCATTGTACTGGCCTACAGTCAGACCTGCCCTTGCAAAGATGCCCTTGCCAGGCTCAGGGGCAGTTTTGGTGTAAGAAACCACCAAACCACCAAGTTGCTTTGGAGGCACTGTGTGTCTCTCCCAGGTCTGACCATGCTGGTGGAGGGGTGGGAGTAGGGAGCATGGAAGATATCCTCATCATCACTGGACCTTCTCTTCCTTGGCAAGAGTGATTCATGGCTGCCACTGTTCAGGAGGTCTTCTCAGAAAAGCAAAGAATCTCCTCTCCTGTGTCCCAGGCTTTCATCAGATCACTGCCCTCACCCTGTCTGTGCCTGGCCATTGGCACACCCAGTGCCACAGTTCTCTTGTGTTTTATCTCTGGCTGGTGCCTGAAATTCAAAACTCCAAATCTTAAAGGACCTGAGAATGCACAGACCTGCTCCCCTCCCCCAGAGGAGAGACTCAAGGTGTGTCCAGCGCCATTTTATCCCAGAAAAGCAGTCACACAGCAGGCACTTGGTGGCTGAAGTCTATTGTGATGCACGGGAACAAGCTGCAGCTAGGTTATCTGACCTTTGCACACACCTCTGTGCTCTGCTGCTGAACAGCCATTCAGTGGCTCCCAACAAGCCCTTTGTCCTTGGTGAGGCAAAATGCTATCTCCCAAATGTACTCTAGGAAGGGGAGAAATCTCTTCCAGTGTGACCCAGGGGATCCCCTCACCATAGTGTGTTGTGACAACCCAATGTGCAACTCTTTCTCTGGTTGTCTCCCTCTCTCTCTGATTTTACTCCACAAAAGAGCTCCCTTCTTTTCCCAGCACCACAGCTTTTCTCTCCCCTAGTTCCTGGTCCTGAACCTTGCATCTGCCATGTTCTCTCTCTTTCTCCAACTGTGCAGATTGTTTTCTCAATCCTCAGGTTGATTTCCTAGTTGTTCAAAAAGATTTGATGTTAATCTAGCTGTATTTGAGGGATGAGGCAAGCTCAGGGTCCCCCTTACTACTCTACCATCTTACCTGCTGCCTTTTTCTTTATTTCTATTACTAGTTATTTAAAAAAATATTTATTTACTTGAGAAAGAAAGAGAGAGAGAGAGTGCACAAGTGGGGGATGGGGCAGAGGGTGAAGGAGAAGTAGATCCCCCCCTGAGCAAGAAGCACGACTCAGGCTCAATCCCAGGACTCTGAGATCATGACCTGAACCAAAGGCACATGATTAACCAACGGAGACACCCAGGTGCCCCTCTATTACTGGTTTTTGGTTTGTCACTACCATTAGGTTTATCTATAACATCTTATGCATATAGCAGTCTAAATTAATAGTCACTTAAGTGCAACCCATTCTGAAAACACAAAATTTTTACTTCTCTCCTCCCACCCCCCTGACTGTTTAAGGTATACAGTGTCATACTTTACATCCTTTTATTGTCTGAATTCCTTGACTATGTTTTATACATACACTTAATGTTACTGCTTTTGTGCTTCCTACTTTTCTTACTCCTGCTTATGATCTTTTCTTTCCACTCACAAAGTTCCCTTTAACATTTCTTTTTTTTTTTAATTTTTTTTAAGATTTTATTTATTTGACAGAGAGAGAGAGAGAGAGATCACAAGTAGGTGGAGAGGCAGGCAGAGAGAGAGAGAGAGGAGGAAGCAGGCTCCCCACTGAGCAGAGAGCACGATACGGGGCTCGATCCCAGGACCCTGGGATCACGACCTGAGCTGAAGGCAGAGGCTTTAACCCACTGAGCCACCCAGGTGCCCCCCCTTTAACATTTCTTGTAGGGCTGCTTTACTGGTGATGAATTCCTTTAACATTTGTTGGTCTGAAAATTCTTTCTCTCTTATTTTATTCTGAATGATAGCCTTGGTGGATAGAATGTTCTTGGTTGCTGGTTTTTTTCTTTTAGCATTTTAACTATATCCTGCAACTTTCTTTTGGCCTGCCAAGTTGCTGGTGATGGAAAAATTGGCTGATAGCCTTTTGGGTTTTCTCTTGTATGGAGCTATTTTCTTTTCTTTTTCTGCTTTTATTTTTTCCCCAAGTTTTATTTAAATTCCAACTAATTAGCATACAGTGCAATATCAGTTTCAGGTGTAGTATTTAGTGGTTCATCACTTACATAAAACACGTGGTGCTCATCATAACAAATGCACTCCTTAATCCCCATCACCTACTTAACCCATCTCTCACCTACCTCCCCTCCAACAACTGTTTCTTCTCTATAGTTAAGAATTTGTTTCTTGTTTTGCCTCTTTTCCCTTAAACCCTGTATTTTCATTTGTTTTGTTTCTTAAATTCTATATATTAGTGAAATCATATGGTGTTTGTCTTTCTCTGATTGACTTATTTTGCCTAGCATAATACTCTAGCTCTATCTGCATCATTGTAAATGGCAAGATTTCATTTCTTTTTATCCCTGAGTAATAATATACCACCTCTTCTTTATCCATTCATCAGTTGATGGAATTTGGGCTGTTTCCATAATTTGGGTATTGTTGATAATGCTGCTATAAACATGAAGGCACATACATCCCTTCAAATTAGTATTTTTGTATCCTTTGGGTAAGTACCCAGTAGTGCAATTGCTGGATTGCAGAGTCGTTCTATTTTTAACTTTTTGAGGGACATCCATATTGTTTTCCAGAGTAGCCACACCAGTTTGCATGCCCACCAACAGTGTAAGAAGGTTCTCCTTTCTCCACATCCTTGCCAACATCATTTCAAGTGTCATTCATTTTAGCCATTCCAACTGGTGTGAGGTGGCATCTCATTGTGGTTTTGATCTGGATCTCCCTGATGATGAGTGATGTTGAGCATCTTTTCATGTGTCTGTTTGTCATCTGTATGTCTTCTTTAGAAAAATGTCTATTCATCCTTTCTTCCCCCTTTTAAACTGGATTGTTTGTTTTTTGGGTGTTGAGTTTGATAAGTTCTTTATATATTTTGTATGCTAACTCTTTATCAGATATGTCATTTGCAAATATCTTCTCCCACTCCGAAGGTTGCCTTTTAGTTTTGTTGACTGTTTCCTTCACTGTGAAGAAACCTTTTATTTTGATGATGTCCCAATAGAAAACTGAATAGCAATATGCAAAAGAATGAAACTGGACCGCTTTTTTTTTTTAACACCATACACAAAAATAATTTCAAAATACATTAAAGAACAGAATCTGAGACAAGAAACCATCAAATCATAGAGGAGAACACAGGCAGTAACCTCTTTGACATTGGCCATAGCATCTTCTTACTAGATATGTCTCTTAAGGCAAGAGAAACAAAAACAAAGTTGATCTCTTGCTGCTTTTAAGTTCTCTCATTATCATTACTTTTTTTCCATTTTAATTACTGTATGTCCTGGTTTGGACCTCCTTGATTTGATTTTTTGGGGCTTCTCTGTAACTCCTGGATCTATATTTCTGTTTCCTTTCCTATCTTAGGGGGAGTTTCCAGCTCTTATTTCTTCAAATAAATTTTCTACCTTCTCTTCTGAGATCCCCATAATCAAATGTTATTATGCCTGATGGTGTCACTGAGTTCCCTTAATCTACTTTCACTTTTATTATTGGCTTTTTGCTCTCTTCTCCAGCTCTATTGCCTTCCATTACTCTGTCCTCCAAGCCAATGATCAATTATTCTGCTTCCTCTAGTCTACTATTTATTCCATCTAGTGTACTTTTAATTTGTTACTGAGTTCTTCATCCCTGATGGGATCTTTTTTATATTTTCTCTCTCTTTGTAAAAGATCTCACTGCAATGTCCCACACTTTTCTCATGTCCACTGAGAAAATTCTGTCCATTACTTTAAATTCTCTATCAGACATATTACTTATATTTGTTTCACTTAGGTCTCTTTCTTTGATTTTGTCTTGTTCTTTCATTTGGGACATATTCCTTTGTATTATTTTGTCTAACTCTTTGTGGCTGTTTCTCTGTGTTAGAAAAATCTGCTACATCTCCTCCTCTTGAGAGCAGTGGGTCCTGTAATGCCCTACAGTGCAATTTCCCTGTTCACCAGAAACTGGCACTTCTGGGGTGTCTCCTATGTGTATTGCACATGCCCCACTGTTGCATATGCCCCACTATGAGCCACTTTTGCCTTTAGTCCAGTCAATGGCTCTCTTTGCCTCTTGCAGGCAGGGCTTGGGTCCTGTGCTTTAGATGTCCTGTCTAGGGCCACCTGGAGTTTGAGTTGTGTTTGTGGTCAGAGCAGATGTCTGCCCATAGCCCATTGCTGGTGCCAAAATTAACCAGTGTCAGTGGTTATCTTCTTCTCTCCTCAGTGCAGGAGTCACTTTGTAGTGGTGCTGGCCCCTGTTAGGGTTGCTTGCACACTGCCAGGCTTGTGGCACCACTTTAGATGGACTCCTGCCAAGGGTGAGTTGAAGGGTGGGGGCAGGGCATGTGGTGCCAGTGAGTTCTGCACATGTCCACTTTGGGCAGGGACATGCAGCTGCCTGGGAAAACTCTCGCTGAAGATGGCTGGATTGGAGGGGGCAGATCCACAGAAAAACATGGGGATGGGAGCATTGCTAGCAAACTAGGTAGAATGAGTTTGTGCTCATTCCCACAGATGTCTGTGTATCTAGGCTGGGGACTCGGGGAGGGAAATGGTTCCCACCAGCTCCTTTGCTCTTGGAGAAGTTTCCCAAAGATCCATGCCTCTCTAGCACACACTCTGAAAATTGTATGTGAATCTCCTTCCTATATATCCCAGGCATTTTTCAAACTGCTTCTTCTATGCTGTGTATCTACAGGGCTATTTGTTGTACTATCTCTTTATTAAAGGCATGGACTCAGTTTCCTCTCGCCCTCCTGCTTCTCTCAGATCCAAGTCTGCTTTTTTTTTTTTTTTTTTTTTTTAAGTTCCAGGTGCTAAACCCAACTGAGTGTAAGAACACAAAAAGCCAGGCCCCTCTAGTTTTCAGAGTCAAATATTATAAAGATTCATCTTCCTAGTTCAGGTCCACTATGACTGGAATGGCTGGTGGAGGGTCTGTTCCTCTCCCTTCTCCACATGCACAGCATCTCTCCCTCCCATGGGCAGTCCCATGGGTCCATTTCATTTCTGATCACATATCCACCCTCTTTACCCTCCTTTATATGGCTGCTTCTTTACATTTAGCTCTGCTAGTCTTCAGGTTGTCTTCTGGGTTATTTACACTGACATGTGTTATCTAGTTGTATCTGTGGAATGAGGTGAGCCAGGATCCTCCTATTTTGCCATCTTCCTTGGAAGTCCTAAGTGATTTCATTTTCAATAATAAACCTTTTCCAAAAAAAGAAAGCTTTTCAATGCACAGCTAGAGAGTGACACACATGTTTCTCATTTTAGTATTTCTGTCTCAAAAATGGACAAGATGAAGTACAATCCTGAAGAAATTGTTCTTTGTCTTGTAAGTATTGGATTATGGACAAATAAAGCAGATAGTAGAAAAGTTGCCTCAAAGATTTCACTCACATTTTGAGATGATACAAAATAAGGACTTTAAAAAAAAACTTAAAAAAAAACTTGTACAAGCAAGTTGTCATTTTGCCTTTGGTAAGACACCACACTCTGCCACCAACTCCACAGATTGGATATGAAGGTAAATGCTAGATGTCAAAATCTATGGCTTGTCCCAAGGTTGCAGAACATAAAGAAGCATTTGTGTTGTTAATGTATGTTGGCTTTAGTATTGCTAAAAACCAACCTCAGATTTTGGCCAAGGTTTTCCCAAAGTTACATAAATTTTTTCACTTTGAATTGGCTGGATGATCGTATTAGTCATAGACTCACACCGAGGTTTCCTTTCTGTTCTGAGGAACTCAAGAATTCAGAGCCTGAGCACATGGACAATTGAGGAGGCCAAAAAAGAGAAGACGTCCTCAATTTTAATCTTCCTTGGAATTTTAGCTTTTGCTAGGAAAAAAGTCTTCCTGGTTCTTCTCATTGTGACAAGAGACCTAGAGGGAACTTCAAGGCCCCTTCCAGTCAGTAGAGTTTGGAACTGGCCAACATTTCCAGAAATCACAGGCATTCATAGAATGTGGAACCACCCTACCTATCTTTCACACAGGAGCACCACAGTTGGTGGTGGACATAACCACTTCCTTCACCCAGGCACCAGGTGGGCTTCTTCAAGAGTGGCCTACTGAGGCCAGACAGTCAAGAGTCTCTCTAAGAAGTACCTAGGGAAAAAAGCTCACTTTCATTAATCATCTAAGGGTAATTGGATAATAAAAGGGAGCATGAATAAAGAAGGTTTTTTCTTTTTTTTACTTTTAACAAATAGGAACAATTCCTCCAAAGACTAGAATCCAAATTAGAATGATTGTGGCATAGTGAGTCCTATTAAACAAACCCCTATATATGCCTTAAACAAACCCCTATATATGCCCCTCATTGCAACTGAGATTTTCAGATTCTCATTGACTTTAGTGAAAAGTATATCTGCATATGATGTTATCGTACATAAGAAAATGGGAACATGCTTTAATTCTTAAAAATGATGTGCTGCTATTTCCAAAAAGGAATTCTTTGAAGTTGCTCCTAGGCATAAAGTCTACACATTATAATTAATAGTAAAGCACACTACAACCTTCAAAACTAGATGTCAGGCAAAACTTTGAGAAAATGTTTTCTGGCTTTGTGGACATCATGATAATATATCAGGGACACTCACCTTGATAGAAATGGAATATCTATGGCCATACATAGATATTGGATATCTAATAAATGTAATATCTCCTTTATCATAAGAAAGAATCAGTGTGCCCCCCCTTTTTTTTTTTGCTTATCCTCATTTTTTACTTTCATGAGGTTGGAGGCAGAAAGGGTAGAACATGTAAGTAAAATAAAGAGACATAAAGCATGATTTAGGTAAGGCAATTGAGTGAACTAACCTGCTATTTCTTATAAAGTATGTTAGAAATGTTTTTTTTCTTCCAAGTTTTATTTAAATTCCAGTTGATTAACATATAGTATAATATTGCTTTCAGGTATAGGATTTAGTGATTTATTACTTACATACAATACCCAGTGTTCATTACAACATATGCCCTCCTTAATACCCATCACCCATTTAAGCCATCCCCACCCCAACCCAGCTCCCTTCTAGTAACCCTCAGTGTGTTCTCTATGGTTAAGAGGCTTTTTCTTGGTTTGTTTCTCTTTTTCACCCCATGTTCATCTGTTAGGTTTCTTAAATTCCACACATGAGTGAAATCACATGGTGTTTGTCTTTCTTTGATTGACTTATTTTGCCTAGCATAATACTCTCTAACTCCATCTGCATCACTGCAAATGGCAATATTTCATTCCCTTTTATACCTGAGTAATATAATATACCACCCCTTCTTTTTCCATTCATCAGTTGATGAACATTTGGGCTATTTCCATAATTTGAGTATTGTTGATAATGCTGCTATAAACATCAGGGCACATTTATCTCTTCAAATCAGTATTTTTTCTTTTTAATCTTTTTATTAATTATTTGTATTAACATATAATGTATTATTTGCCCCAGGGATACAGGTCTGTGAATCATCAGGCTTACACACTTCAAAGCACAGCATATCACATACCTTTCTCAATGTCCATAACCCAACCAACCCTCTTCATAACCCCTTCCCCCCAGCAACCCTCAGTTTGTCTTGTGAGACTAAGAGTCTCTTATGCTTTGTCTCCTTCCTGATCCGATCTTGTTTCATTTTTCCTTCCCTACTCCCCAAACCCCCCACTTACCTCTCAAATTCCTCATATCAGGGAGATCATATGATAATTGTCTTTCTCTGATTGACTCACTTCGCTCAGCATAATACCCTCTAGTTCCATCCACGTCATTGCAAATGGCAAGATTTCATTTCTTTTGATGGCTACATAGTATTCCATTGTATATATATACCACATCTTCTTTATCCATTCATCTGTTGATGGACATCTAGGTTCTTTCCATAGCTTGGCTGTTGTGGACATTGCTGCTGTAAACATTCGGGTGCACATGTCCCTTCAGATCACTGCATTTGTATCTTTAAGGTAAATATCCAGTAGTACGATTGCTGGGTCATAGGGTAGCTCTATTTTCAACTTTTTGAGGAACCTCCATGCTGTTTTTCAGAGTGGCAGCACCAGCTTACATTCCCTCCAACAGTGTAGGAGGGTTCCCCTTTCTCTGCATCCTCTCCAACACCTGTCATTTCCTGACTTGTTAATTTTAGCCATTCTGAGTGGTGTGAGGTGGTATCTCTTTGTGGTTTTGATTTGTATTTCCCTGACGCTGAGTGATGTGGAGCATTTTTTCACATGTTTGTTGGCCATCTGGATGTCTTCTTTGCAGAAATGTCTGTTCTTGTCCTCTGCCCCTTTCTTGGTTGGATTATTTGTTCTTTGGGTGTTGAGATTGATAAGTTCTTTATAGACACTTGGACACTAGCTCTTTATCTGATATGTCATTTGCAAATATCTTCTCCCATTCTGTCAGTTGTCTTTTGGTTTTGTTAACTGTTTCCTTTGCTGTGCAAAAGCTCTTGATCTTGATGAAGTCCCAATAGTTTATTTTTCCTCGTGCTTCCCTTGCCTTTGGCGATGTTTCTAGGAAGAAGTTTCTGTGGCTGAGGTTGAAGAGGTTGCTGCCTGTGTTCTCAAGGATTTTGATGGATTCCTGTCTCACAGTGAGGTCTTTCATCCATTTTGAGTCTATTTTTGTGTGTGGTATAAGGAAATGGTCGAGTTTCATTTTTCTGCATGTGGCTGTCCAATTTTCCCAACAACATTTGTTGAAGAGACCGTCTTTTTTCCATTGGACATTCTTTCCTGCTTTGTGGGAGATTAGTTGACCATAGAGTTGAGGGTCCATTTCTGGACTCTCTATTCTGTTCCATTGATCTATGTGTCTGTTTTTGTGCCAGTACCATACTGTCTTCATGATGACAGCTTTGTACTAGAGCTTGAAGTCTGGAATTGTGATGCCACCAACTTTGGCTTTCATTTTCAATATTCCTCTGGCTATTGGGGGTCTTTTCTGGTTCCATATAAATTTTACAATTATTTGTTCCATTTCTTTGAAAAAAATGGATGGTATTTTGATAGGGATTGCATTAAATGTGTAGATTGCTTTAGGTAGCATAGACATTTTCACAATATTTGTTCTTCCACTCCATGAGCATGGAACGTTTTTCCATTTCTTTATGTCTTCCTCAATTTCTTTCTTGAGTATTCTATAGTTTTCTGAGTCTAGATTCTTTGCCTCTTTGGTTAGGTTAATTCCTAGGTATCTTAGGTTTTGGGTGCAATTGTAAATGCTATTGACACCTAAATTTCTTTCTCCTGTCTTGGTGTTGGTGTATAGAAATGCAACTGATTTCTGAGCATTGATATTATGTCCTGACACTGTACTGAATTCCTGTATGAGTTCTAGCAGTTTGGGAGTGGAGTCTTTTGGGTTTTCCACACAAAGTACCATTTAATCTGCAAAGAGTGAGAGTTTGACTTCTTCTTTGCCGATTCGGATGCCTTTTATTTCTTTTTGTTGTCTGATTGCTGAGGATAGGACTTCTAGTACTATATTGAATAGCAGTGATATTGGACATCCCTGCTGCATTCCTGACCTTAGGGGAAAAGCTCTGTTTTTCCCCATTGAGAATGATATTCACTGTGGGTTTTTCATAGATGGCTTTTTATTATATTGAGGTGTGTACCCTCTATCCCTATACTGTGAAGAGTCTTAATCAGAAAGGAGGCTGTACTTTGTCAAATGCTGTTTCAGCATCTATTGAGAGTATCATATGGTTCTTGTTCTTTCTTCATTAATGTATTGTATCACATTGATTGATTTGCAGATGCTGAACCAACCTTGCATCCAAGGAATAAATCCCACTTGGTCATGGTGAATAATCCTTTTAATGTACTGTTGGATCCTATTGGCTAGTATTTTGGTGAGAATTTTCACATCTGTGTTCATCAAGGATATTTGTCTGTAATTCTCTTTTTTGATGGGATCTTTGTCTGGTTTTGGGATCAAGGTAATGCTGGCCTCATAAAATGAGTTTGGAAGTTTTCCTTCCATTTCTACTTATTGGAACAGTTTCAGGAGGATAGGAATTATTTCTTCTTTAAATGTTTGGTAGAATTTGTAGACTCTGGGAAGCCATCTGGCCTTGGGCTCTTGTTTGTTGGGAGATTTTTGATGACTAGCTCAATCTCCTTACTGGATATGAGTCTATTCAGGTTTTCTATTTCTTCTTGATTCAGTTTTAGTAGTTTTTATGTCTCTAGGAATGCATCCATTTCTTCCGGATTGTCAAATTTGCTGGCATATAGTTGCTCATAATATGTTCTTATAATTGTTTGTATTTCTTTGGTGTTGGTTGTGATCTCTCCTCTTTCATTCATGATTTTATTATTTGGGTCCTTTCTCTTTTCTTTTTGATAAGGCTGGCCAGGACTTTATCCATCTTATTAAGTTTTTCAAAGAACCAGCTCCTAGTTTTGTTGATTTGTTCTACTGTTCTTTTGGTATCTATTTCATTGATTTTTTTTAATAATCCATTTATATTTATTGTCAAACAGAAATTCTTTACATTAATCCAGTTACAGTGTATTACATATTCTCTTTATTATACATTTTTGTTGTTTTCTTGTCATTGCTTATTGATACTGACTGATGAATGTTATTGTTTCTCATATCATATCCTAATAGTACTAGCAGACCTCTAAATTTGTGCAAATACATTTATACTTTATGTCTTTTTTTTAGTTTTTTTTTAATTTCTTTTCAGTGTAACAGTATTCATTGTTTTTGTACCACACCCAGTACTCCATGCAATCCGTGCCCTCTCTAATACCCACATAACAAATAGCATGGAGGACAAGATGGAGATGGAGAGGAGAAGGGAGTTGAGGGATATTGGAAGGGGAGGTGAACCATGAGAGACTATGGACTCTGAAAAACAATCTGAGGGTTTTGAAGGGGCAGGGGGTGGGAGATTGGGGGAACCAGGTGGTGGGTATTTCATTGATTTTTGCTCTGATCTTTATTATTTCTCTTCTTCTGCTGAGTTTAGGCTTTCTTTGCTGTTCTTTCTGCAGCTCCTTTAGTTGTAGGGTTAGGTTGTGTACTCAAGACCTTTCTTGTTTCTTGAGAGAGGCTTATATGGCTATATACCTTCCTTTCAAGACAATCTTTGTTTTGTCCCACAGATTTTGAACAGTTGTGTTTTCATTATCATTTGTTTCCATGAATTTTTTCAATTCTTCTTTAACTTCCTGGTTGTCCCATTCACTCTTTAGTAGGATGATCATTAGCCTCCATGTATTTGAGTTCTTTCCAACTTTCCTCTTGTGATTGAGTTCTAGCTTCAGAGCATTGTGATCTGAAAATATGCAGGGAATGATCCCAATCTTTTGGTACCAGTTGAGACCTGATTTGTGACCCAGGATGTTATCTATGCTGGAGAATGTTTCATGTGCACTAGAGAAGAATGTGTACTCTGCTGCTTTGGGATGGAATGTTCTGAATATATCTGTGATGTCCATCTGGTCCAGTGTGTCATTTAAGGCCTTTTTTTCCATGTTGATCTTTTGCTTGGATGATCTGTCCATTTCAGTGAGGGGGGTGTTAAAGTCCTCGACTATGACTGTATTATTGTCAATGTGTTTCTTTGATTTTGTTATTAATTGTTTTATATAATTGGCTGTTTGCTCCCATGTTAGGGGCATAGATATTTAAAATTGTTAGATCTTGTTGGACAGACCCTTTAAGTATGATATAGTGTTGTTCCTCATCTCTTATTATGGTCTTTGGCTTAAAATCTAATTGATCTGATTTAAGGATTGCCACTCCAGCTTTCTTTTACTGTCCATTAGCATGGCAAATGGTTTTACACCCCCTCACATTAAATCTGGAGGTGACTTTGGATCTAAAATAAGTTTGTTGCAGACAGCATATTGATGGGTCCTTTTATTTTTTTTTTTAATCCATTCTGCTACCCTGTGTCTTTTGATTGGGGCGTTTAGCCCATTTACATTCAGGGTAACTATTGAGAGATATGAACTTAGTGCCATTGTATTGCCTGTAAGATTATTGTTACTGTATATTGTCTCTGTTCCTTTCTGTTCTACTACTTTTAGGCTCTCTCTTTGCTTAGAGGACCACTTTCAATATTTCCTGTAGGGCTGGTTTGGTGTTTGCAAATTCTTTTAATTTTTGTTTGTCCTGGAAGCTTTTTACCTCTCCTTCTATTTTCAATGGTAGCCTAGTTGGATATAGTATTCTTGGCTGCTTATTTTTCTTGTTTAGTGCTCTGAATATATCATGCTAGTTCTTTTGGCCTGCCAGGTCTCTGTGTATAAGTCTGCTGCCAATCAAACATTTCTACCATTGTATGTTATAGACTTCTTGTCTCAAGCTGCTTTCAGGATTTTCTCTTTGTCACTAAGACTTGTAAGTTTTACTATTAGATAATGGGGTGTGGACCTATTTTTATTGACTTTGAGGGGTATTCTCTGTGCCTTCTAGATTTTGATGCTTGTTCCCTTTGCCATATTAGAGAAATTCTCTATTATAATTTGCTTCAATATACCTTCTTCCCCCCCCTCTCTCTTCTTCTTCTGGAATCCCAATTTTTCTAATGTTGTTTCATCTTATGGTTTCACTTATCTCTCGAATTCTCCCCTCTTGGTCCAGTAGTTGTTTGTCTCTCTTTTGCTCAGCTTCTTTATTCTCCATCATTTGGTCTTCTTTATCACTAATTCTCTCTTCTGCCTCATCTGTCCTAGCAGTAAGAGCCTCCATTCTTGATTGCACCTCATTAATACCTTTTTAAATTTTAGCTTGGTTAGATTTTAGTTCTTTTATTACTCCAGAAAGGGACTTTATTTCTCCAAACAGGGTTTCTCTAATATCCTCCATGTGTTTTTCGAGCCCAGCTTGCACCTTGAGAATCGTCATTCTGAACTCTAGATTTGACACATTACCATTGTCTGTATTGATTAGGCCTCTAGCCATCAGTACTGCCCCTTCTTCTTTTTTTTGTGGTGAGTTTTTCTGCCTTGTAATTTTTATCCAGATAAGAGTATATGAACAAGAGAATAAAATACTAAAAGGGTGTCAAAGACCCCCCCCCCCAAAGTGCATGCTAACCAAATCAGAAGAGACCCCAGATTGGGGGTAGAATAGAGGGGGTAAGAAGAAATTAAATATATATGTATGTATGTGTGTGTGTATGTGTGTATGTGTGTGTGTGTGTGTATATATATATATATATGTATATATATATATATATATATATTAGACTGGTGAATAGAACAGAGCCACCCACTTGATTTTGGGGGTATTTTGGTCTCTTAGAAGAAACTACCTCCCAAAATTTTAAAGAAAGAAAAACATATATATACATCAATAATGGTAAACATGATGGAGGGATGGAATATGACTGTAAAGAGGAAAATTTTAAAAAGAATTCTAAAAAAGGAATTGATAAGTTGGTTGGAAAAAGAAAGAAGAAACAAAAAAGGGGTGGGGGAGAATGTGCTCATGCTGGAGAGTAGTCCAAAGCTCTATTCTAGATTTAGGGGATATTTTGGTCTATTAGAAGAAATTGTATCCCAAAATTTTTTAGGAAAAGAAAACCCTATATGTATACAAAAAATAAGGTTAAAATCAATGAAAGATAAAACATGACTATAATAATGAAGGTTTAAAAAGATTTTTTAAAAGAAAGGTATTGTTAAGATAAACTAGTTAAAAAACATTAAAAGAGGAAAGTGGAAAAATTAAAAAAATAGAATAAGAAAAAATAAAATTAAAAAATTTAATTTAACTTTGCAATATTGAAGGATCATGGGGAGAAAGCCATGAATTCCGTGCATTGCTTTCCCCTAGCTCTGGAATTCCACTGTTCTTGATCAGTGAGCTTGGTCTTGGCTGGATGTTCTTGCTGATCTTCTGGGGTAGGGCCCTGTTGTAGTGATTCTCAAATGTCTTTGCCCGAGGTGGAATTGTGCCACCCTTGCAGGGGCCAGGCTAAGAAATCTGCTCAAGTTCACTCTTGGGAGTTTTTGTTTCCTGGGCACTTTCTGTAGTGCTCTGGAGAATGGGAATGAAAATGGCAGCCTCCCAATCTCCAGCCTGGAGGAGCTGAGAGCTCAAGGCCCCACTCCTCAGTGTACCCTCAGAGAAAAGGGGTCAATCACTCCCATCTCCCTGGTCTCCGGCCACACTCTGGGCTCAGTCAACCTGTGACTGAGTGTTTCTGTCTCTGGTGCACAGTCCCATTTGGAGTCTCCAAACACAGCAGATTCCTGCCTCCAGAGGAGGAAGGTGATTCTCCCTGGATCTGCCACTTGTGGGGTCCCTGCTCAAAGAGCAGTGGTCTGACTGTGCCGCAGATCACAGTTTAAGATAACCCCGAGCTAATAGCTCACTCCTCAACTCTGTCTCTGGAGTCGGCTTCCCTGTTCTGATACCTGGGATCTCTGCCACACTCAGACACCCTTGATCTTTCAGTGACCCTGTGGGTCCTGAGACTACACTGTCCCTGAGAGGGCTCCACCCCTGATTAGCCTCTGGAGCAATGTCCCTCAATGGAGCAGACTTCTGATTTCAGATTTTGTGCTCCACTGCTCCGCCACTTGCTGGGAACAGTCTCCTCCTCCCTCCTCCCACGGTCTATCTTCCCATCGCTTTGGATTCAGTTCTCTGCTCTGAAAGTTCACCTTTCAGAAAGTAGTTGATTTTCTGTTCCTAGAATTGCTGTTCTTCTTTCCTTCGATCTCCTATTGAGTTTGTAGGTGTCAGAATGGTTTGATATCTGTCTAGCCGAACTCCTGCAACCTGCTGTCATTTCAGTCACCTACTCCTCTGCCATCTTGCCTCTCCTCCCTCAAATTAGTATTTTTGTATCCTTTGGGTAAGTACCCAGTAGTGCAATTGCTGGATTGCAGAGTCGTTCTATTTTTAACTTTTTGAGGGACATCCATATTGTTTTCCAGAGTAGCCACACCAGTTTGCATGCCCACCAACAGTGTAAGAAGGTTCTCCTTTCTCCACATCCTTGCCAACATCATTTCAAGTGTCATTCATTTTAGCCATTCCAACTGGTGTGAGGTGGCATCTCATTGTAGTTTTGATCTGGATCTCCCTGATGATGAGTGATGTTGAGCATCTTTTCATGTGTCTGTTTGTCATCTGTATGTCTTCTTTAGAAAAATGTCTATTCATCCTTTCTTCCCCCTTTTAAACTGGATTGTTTGTTTTTTGGGTGTTGAGTTTGATAAGTTCTTTATATATTTTGTATGCTAACTCTTTATCAGATATGTCATTTGCAAATATCTTCTCCCACTCCGAAGGTTGTCTTTTAGTTTTGTTGATTGTTTCCTTTGCTGTGAGGAAGCTTTTTATCTTGATGAAGTCTCTTATTACTGGGTCTCAACTTCACTGAACTCTCAGCAATTATTTTACATCTAATTTGAAATGATGCAGATTAGAACACTGAGTACATATTTTTTCAGCTTAGCACCTGGAAACTAATGACCTGGTATATATTGTCTTGCTCAGATCAGTAAGTCCAAATCTGCACCAGGTCTCTGCTGACACTGGACTTGTAAGCACATTCCTTCTATTTCTCCCTTTAGTCTCTATTTTGGAGGTAATATGATGAGTCCTACGCTAGTATTAAGCACTATCTTCCTGGATCAGTTCTAGAGAACACTAAATTCCCGTGTTTGGGGAGTTTGATGTTGTCACATTGCACCATCTGCCACTGGATGCCAGTAGAGACTTAAACTCAAAACATTGAACATGATTATTTGTAGGAGGCTAGTGGGATAACATTCTAAATGGGAGAATAATCCCAACTTCCTGGAATTTGCAAATCCCACAAATGATCCCAGGTTACATGTAGCTGATCTGAAAATGTTTTTATTCTTAGTTCCCGAAGGGTAGATATTATTTTCATCTGAAAAGTTAGGCTAGTGAGATTCAGAATTTAATTTAATTTCAGTTGATCACTAGTAGGACAAATTTTGATCCAAGATCATCTGCCTTTTCCTCTTTTCATTCTTCTTATCCTGGTTGCAGACCTAGCTTGGGGGTGTTATGGTTCAGCCCTCAAATTTGATTATACATTGTCTTTCTGCAGTGAGTAGACAGGGAGAAATGCAAAAGAGCTTCTCAGCATTAGCTGCATGCAAATCATCTGGGAGTCTTGTTAAAATGAAGGTTCTGATTCAGATTCTGCATTTCTAACATGCTTTCAAACAATGCTGCTGTTACTTTTTGGAGGACCATGTCTGTGATCCCTGGCAGATGCCTATCTGTGTTGTTTCTGGGAGATACTCTTAAGGGTCACAATCTGAATGGAGAAGGAAGCATGGAATTTGTGCCCAGAGTTAATGTCTCCTCTCTCATGGGCTGTATTCAATTTGGTCATGGTATTTGGGGGGCTAACCATCAGGGGATGCTAAAGAATCTCTTTGAAAGAGCTACAGAACCCTGTAAGGTTACTTGAGTACTCTCAGAATGTCCTAGGCTAGATTCTGGATTGGTGGGGAGGGAATCGTTCAGGAGTGGACAAGAAACAGAAGGGCCTCCAGACCAGAGGCTGTTTCAGAGATGGAGGTGGAGGCTCTGCTGGGAGCCTTGCCCAGAGATAAACAGAAAGGGTGAGGCCAAGGAGGCAATGATAGAGAGGTGGCCCTCTTCATCACCCACATTTGAGGGAGAAGGATGTTAGTCCATTACTTACTTAATAGGGGGTGCTAAGTCTTCTAGCCCTCTATAATTAAAAATATAAGATATTTATTTATGTATTTATTTATTTATTTAATTTTCATATTTCAAAGAAGAGACTATGATTCAGATTAAAGAAAGCATGGTTGTAAGTCAAACTGGTATCTAACATAAGAATGAGCAATTATTTTCTATAATGGAATATATGATGAAGGTATATATGTATAGGCTTCAGTAACTTTTCTTTTAATGAATTGTAATTGAGACAGTCCATTGCACATGTAAAATAATAAACGAGATTATGGTATTTAGAGTCTACCTGCTAGGATTCAAATATCAGAACTGATATTTAGTAGCTGTGTGAATCTGGGCTAACTTTTTATTCTCTCTGAACCTTGGTTTCCTCATTTGACCACTTCTGGATGTGCTTGGTCAATGAGGGCATGGGATATGAAGAGAAGATTGGAGGATGGGAGGAAACAGAGGTAGAAGAACTTATTCTTCCACTCCTTGTTTATACTCAGTTCTTGCGACTGATCCCTTCATGCTTGTGGTTTTTGTCAGGCAATCTAGCTTCCAAGCTGCAGCTCTCCAAAAAGCCTTCCATAATACCACTTCCTTTTCTTCCTCCTTCTCCTTCCCATGTCTTGGTTTAGAGTGGAGTTAAAGACAGGGTGGTTACTGGTCCTGGATGCCCCAAAATTCCTTATTGGTGCCTTTAATCCTGTATACACCGCTAAAATAGTTCATTGCATTCTCTTCAACTTCCAGCTGAGCATTTTGGTTTCCTAATGGGATCCTAAATGATACAGCAAATAAGAATTTAATAAATATGTCATCTTAAATTTATAGTGAGAATGTATTCATTATTAATTTTGCTCCAGTGGTATCCTAGAAATATACTAGTGCTCTAATATCATGATATAGTTTTGTTATTTAAAATTTAATAATTTAATAGGAATTTAGCTGGAAGATCTTAATATTACATAATTATGTTTAATTTCAATGACAATTACCAGTTGTTTTAAATCT
The DNA here is from genome assembly GCF_002288905.1 of Enhydra lutris kenyoni. NCBI lineage: Eukaryota > Metazoa > Chordata > Mammalia > Carnivora > Mustelidae > Enhydra > Enhydra lutris. The sequence goes on from NW_019154105.1 coordinate 5,452,210, forward strand.
GTTCAGATGCACAATGGTGGTTACAAATGTGGTTAGATCCTCTTTTTTCCTAGTCATGTTCTAGGTAATATGGTAAAATATTATTTCCTAAACATTCCAAACAAATTATGTGCTATAAAAGATGCTCTTTGTTTTGCTTACAAAACAAAGAGCTTTTGTTTAAGGTGCTTACTTAATATCTGGGATGCTGTCTGAGAGGCAAAGAAATAAAAATTGGATTCACTGTCTCCAAGAAATTTATAATCTAGTTAGAGAAATAGGATGAACATGTGAAAAGTTATTCTTGTAGTATTATAAATAATAATAAATGAGACAGTTACAAGGCATTCATTCATTTACTCATTCATTCAACAAATATTTCTTTTTTTATAAAGATTTTTATTTATTTATTTGACAGACAGAGATCACAAGTAGGCAGAGAGGCAGGCAGAGAGAGAGGAAGGGAAACAGGCTCTCCGCTGAGCAGAGAGCCCGATGGGGGATTGATCCCAGGACCCTGGGATCATGACCTGAGCCGAAGGCAGAGGTTTAACCCACTGAACTGCCCAGGCGCCCCCCACTGAGCCACCCAGGCACCCCTCAACAAATATTTCTTAAACTCCAACTATGTTCCAGGCCATAATTGTTGCTAAGGATATATATCTGAGCAAAACCAAACATAGTTCTTGATCACGTGGAGTTTGTAGCTTAATGGGGAGACATATATTTATGTCTCACTAACAATGTATTATTAGTGACTAAGGTAAATGTTCTTAAGGAAAAAAGATATGCTATGAGAGCATATCACAAAAGATCTGACCAAGGCTGTAGGGATATGAAAAACTTTCCTGGGAAGTGACCCTTGAACTTAGAAATGAAACAGGAGTGACATCATCTGATATGCATATTGTAAGGATCACCTTAGCACATTATAGAGAAGTATCAAAGGGGGTGGAGGATACACACAACTTTAAGTTATTTAATTGGTTCAGGTGAGAATTGATGGCATTTTTGCATAAGGTATTTGTAAAAATGGAGGGTGTGGACAGATTAGGGGAATATTTACAGAAATAGGTCAACAGGGTTTTGTTATGGATTGGATATGGAGCTAGTAGTGACTGAAAATGAATTTTTAAATGAGTCCTAGTTTTGCATCTTGCACACTTAGACAATTGTGGAGCTCTCATTGAGGTAGGTAGTGCTGGAATTGAACCATGAATCTTGGCCCTTGACATTGGGTTTTTGAGGTACTTTTGCAAGATACAAACTGGAGATTAGCAGAGTCATTTGGGTAGAATGGAATGAAATTCAGAGGAGAGCCAGGGATGAAAAATAGGGAGTCATTAGTATTTACATGGTAATAAAAATTTGTTCTTAGATATCTCTTGGAGAGAAAATATATGGTGATAAAAGAGGAACAAAGTCACCTTCTCTGTTATTGAGTGGCCAGAGAGAGAAGGCTGAGCCTGAAAATAAGACTGAGAAGGAATGGCCAGAAAGGTAGGAGGAAATCCAGAAGTTTGTTGTTCTCAGTGACAAGGGGAGAGACTGTAAATCCACTAGTCCTTCTTTCCTGAAAAATTGAGTTCCACCAGATGAGTATGAAACATTGATCATTGTACTTGCCAGCTGTGACAGATTTAATATTGTTCCCAATTCATTACCTCTCCCTGTACTAATCTTTGCTGTATGGTTTTGCAGTTCCACTAATGGTGAAATAAACTTTCTGCCCCACTGATATTGGGCAAGGACATATTGCCTTGGCCAGTAAAAGATGAGTGGAAGAAAGTGGTTGATAATTCTGAGCCTCAGCCATGGAGGCATAACATATTTTTGCTCACCTGCCTTCTGCATCTGCCATCACCATGAGAAGAATATGCCCTGAGTATCAACTGATCCTCCCAAATAAGAGACATATGGAACAGACCTGAACTAAATAAATAGCCTGAATCAATCCTAAACTCATTCTTGTCAGCTGAACCTCAACTCAACTCAACACACATGAACAAGAAATAAATGCTTTTGTTGTTAGCCACTGAACTACATACCACTTTGGTAGAAATAGCTGAATGATATGGCTACAGTGATCATTGATGACCTTACTGAGAATTTTTTTTAACTTTGAAAACATTATAAAAATTTTATTTTATTTTATTTTTTAAATTTACTTTTAATTTAATTTAATTTTTTCAGTGTTCCAAGATTCATTGTTTTAGGGATAGTGAGGGAGTGAAAGCCTCATCTGGGAAGTGCAACAGAGAGACGTGGAAAAATGGAGATGTTGAGTATAGACAACTCAAGATGTTTGGCTGTGATGGAGGTAAAGAAAAGGGGGGCAATAGAAGAGGACTAGGAAGAATTTTTTGTTTGTTTTTGTTTTTGAGATGGGAGAGACAAAAAATGTTTAATGGTATGGGGATGGAACAAATTGGAAGTGGCTGATTATAGAGAACAATAGGATAGTTGTTAGCTCCTGAGATGGTAAGAGGGGCTAAGATTTAAAACACAAGTAGAGGGATTGGCCATGGAGGAATGAGGAGGAGAGGTGCCTATTCTGATGTAGCAAAAAGGAATTGACAAGGGAGGAGATTTGGGTAGACTTGTGGATCTAGTGGAGGGTAATAGAAGGTGTCCCATCTTTTTTTAAAGCATTTTTAAAAAGATTTTATTTATTTATTTGACACACAGAGAGAAAGAGAGACAGTGAGAGTGGGAATACAAGCAGGGGACATGGGAAAATGAGAAACAGGCTTCCCACTGAGCAGGGAGCATAATGTGGGGCTTGACCCCAGGACCCTGGGATCATGACCTGAAACAAAGGCAGATGCTTAATGACTGAGCCACCTAGGGGCCCCAGAAGGTGTCCTATCTTTTCACTTTAAGTGATTTACTACTTTTCTGTGAAGGAGGGAGAATACTGTTCAATTAAAGTTAGGCTATAAGTCACATCTGACCACTTCCCAAATGATATAGATGATAAATAAGGAACGCATGTGTTTGTCTTACTCCTTCATATGATTGTCCTTCACTGGTTACAGCTCATGGTATGGTTTGTGGGGACTATAGGATCTGAATGTGGACATCTACAATACATTGCTGAAAAATTTGTTTTACATAAATGTGTTCACGACTAGAAGACTTAGTATCATTAAGATGCAAATTCTCTCCAATGTGATCTGTAAGACTCAATAAGATCCCAGTCAAAATCATTTCTGGGGGGGGGGGGGGTAGAAAGGTGACAAGGTGATTCTTTTTTTTTTTTAAGGTTTTATTTATTTATTTGAGAGAGAGAGAGAGAGCATGAGAGGGTAGACGGTCAGAGGGAGAAGCAGACTCCCCACGGAGCTGGGAGCCTGATGTGGGATTCAATCCAGGGACTCCGGGATCATGACCTGAGCTGAAGGCAGTTGCTTAACCAACTGAGCCACCCAGGCACCCTGACAAGGCGATTCTAAAATTCATATGGAACAGCAAAGGATATGGGTTCAAAATAATTTTGAAAAAGAACAAAGTAGGAAGAGTCCTGCTACTGAATTTTAAGACTTACTATTAAGCTCCACTAATCAAGACCATATGATACTGGAATGAAGGTAGACATATAGATCATGAAACAGAAGTCTGGAAATAGAAACCTACATACATAGTCAGCTTCTTTTTGATAATTTTGCCAGTGTAACTCAATGGGGAAAGACTTTCATGTAAGGTACCTAATCTAAATGTATGGATCTAGAATACACACATTAAAAATTGCTCATCGTTAGCCATTTCAACTAATTCATACAAATGAAGATAACAAGAGAGTAAACATTTACTAAAATATCTGAAGTTTAAAAGACTAATAATACCAAGTGTTGGCAAAGATGTGAACTGGAATTCTCATATATTGCTGGTGGGAAAGCAAAGTAGTAGAGCCACTTGGGAAAACAGTCTAGCAGCTTCTAATAAAGTTAAATATGCATCTGTCTTATGACCCAGCAATCTCATTAGGTATTTACTCAAGAGAAACAAAATCATATGTTCCCACAAAGACTTGTGTGTGAATGTTGAAAACAGAGTCACAATAGTCGAAAACTAGAAACAACTCAAATGTTCATCAACTGGTGAATGAATCACCTGTGGTGTATCCATACAATGGAATAGGAGTCAGCAACAATGAAAAATAAACCATTGATGCATTCAATAACACGATGAATCGTGTTATTAAAATCCTATGCAAAGTTAAAGTAGCCAGGCAAAAAGGCTGCATACTGTATAATTCCATTTATATGACGTTCTAGAAAAGGCAAAATTATAGGAACAGAACAGAGCTTGGGAACTGAATGTTTGTATCTCCCCCAAAATTCATGTGTTGAAATTTTGCCCACTGGTGTATTAGGAGTTGGGAACTTTGGGGGATAATTAGCATCAGATGGGGTTATAAGGGGGGAGCCCTCATGAATAGGATCACCTTTGAGAAACAATCTTTTCCTCCTTGGGACTCTATGGTCAGATAGGAGTTAGCAGAGCAATTGAGGCTCAACTCAACTTTGTTAGAGGTTCCCTGCATTATTGCTAAGAGCTCCCCGCCTAGTTTGGCCTTCTAGCTCCTGCATTCCATTTCCCAGAGTTGAACATCCTGCTTTGGTCAGCATTATCCTGTGTTTTCTCTTCAGTTCTATTTTACTTCAGATTTTAGTTAATTTGTATGTGTGTATTTGTATGTATGTGGCCATGAATTACCTAAAGTCTATCTTCCTGTTCCACTCTTCTCCCTTTCTGAACCCAAACCCACTCAGATCAGCTAAAGATCACTTTTCCTTAGACACTCCATCAACTGGCTCAACAAGTCATCCTGCATTTAAATGTAGATTAAGATTCCCTGCTCCAAAAAAATGGGCAGAAGATATGAACAGACACTTCTCCAATGAAGACATACAAACGGCTATCAGACACATGAAAAAATGGTCATCATCACTAGCCATCAGGGAGATTCAAATTAAAACCACGTTGAGATACCACCTTACACCACTTAGAATGGCCAAAATTAGCAAGACAGGAAACAACATGTGTTGGAGGGGATGTGGAGAAAGGGGAACCCTCTTCCACGGTTGGTGGGAATGCAAGTTGGTGCAGCCACTTTGGAGAACAGTGTGGAGATTCCTCAAGAAATTAAAAATAGAGCTTCCCTATGACCCTGCAATTGCACTACTGGGTATTTATCCCAAAGATACAGATGTGGCAAAAAGAAGGGCCATCTGTACCCCAATGTTCATAGCAGCAATGGCCACGGTCGCCAAACTGTGGAAAGAACCAAGATGCCCTTCAACGGACGAATGGATAAGGAAGATGTGGTCCATATACACTATGGAGTGTTATGCCTCCATCAGAAAGGATGCATACCCAACTTTTGTAGCAACATGGACGGGACTGGAAGAGATTATGCTGAGTGAAGTAAGTCAAGCAGAGAGAGACAATTATCATATGGTTTCACTTATTTGTGGAGCATAACAAATAGCATGGAGGACAAGGGGAGTTAGAGAGGAGAAGGGAGTTGAGGGAAATTGGAAGGGGAGGTGAACCAGGAGAGACTATGGACTCTGAAAAACAATCTGAGGGTTTTGAAAGGGCGGGGGGGTGGGAGGTTGGAGGAACCAGGTGGTGGGTATTGGAGAGGGCACGGATTGCATGGAGCACTGGGTGTGGTGCAAAAACAATGAATACTGTTATGCTGAAAATAAAAAAAAATAAAAAATAAAAAATAAAAAGATTCCCTGCTCCAAATTAGGCTGACTACCTCTAAAGCTATGTGACTTTGAGAAGCAGGTATCTGTGTAGCAAGAAAACCAAGTTTCAGAACCCCCCGGCCCTGTTGTTTTCTTCTCATCCTGTATTTGCCAACTGTCTTCACGTTCCCCTTTCAATGCTGAAATAGCTTGAACCTTCTCAAGCTTTGACTGGCCCTGAAAAGGAGGGTAGACAAAAGGGCTGAGGTAAGGAATACATTTAGGGCTAAATGAACTTTATGCAATACAGTGTCATGATTAAGACCATTTTCTAAGGAGTCAGGAGGCCCTGGGTTTGAATTTTGATTTTGTATCTTACTAGTTAATGTGATTTGGGGCAAGTAAATGTCTTATTGCCTCAGCTTCTGCTTTTGTAAAATGCGGCTGGTGATGTCTACTCCATATAGAGTCAGCATAGTGTGGTGATTAGAAGCGTGAACTCTTCTGTTGAAGGGCATCTTGGCTCTTTCCACAGTTTGGCAATTGTGGACATTGCTGCTATGAACTTTGGAGAAGGAAAGGAAAGATGAATTGGGGGAAATTGGAGGGGGACACGAACCATGAGAGACTGTGGACTTTGAGAAACAAACTGAGGGTTTTAGAATGGACGGGGTTGGGGGATGGGTGAGCTTGGTGGTGGGTATTAAGGAGGGCACATATTGCATGGAGCCTGGGGTGTGGTACATACACAATGCATCTTGGAGCACTGAAAAAAAAAAAGTGTGAACTCTGCCTGGGTTTGAATTTTGGCTTGTCAGTAGTTGTATGACCTTGAGCAAGTTACTTCACCCCTGTGTAACTAACAAATTCTACCTCTGTAAAATGAGGGTTCTTAATGGATATCAAGATAATAGTACCTTCCTTAAGTGAAATGGTAATATTTCCTATTTGAAGATCCTGAATACTTATCTAGCTGCATTCTCAAAGAAGACCAAAATAAAACTAAAGAGTGACATGATTCCTGACCTCTAGAAGTAGAAATCTGGAAAAGGCTAGAATCCAGGATTTTGATGGCATTTTATAATTCCTTGTGTGTGCGATAAAGAAATAAACACTGAATTGTAGACAACGGAAAATATAGGATGAATAGGTTCTCTTTACTTCCATCCAAGAAATCTATTTAATAAAAATAAATAAAAAATAAAAAGAGATAATGAAATCAGGAGCCAGATACAGCTTCAAACCTGGGTGTGCTGGAATGGGGCCCCTCATGTGTCAAGGGGACTGAGGGACAGTAGGAGAGCGGAGCTCAGCCTACAAGGAGAGTCAGGCTGCATCCAGGGAAGGAAAGAATGGAGATGTAAGGATCTTCTTCTTCTGTTTGTCAAGCCCATGCAAAATTTTGTCAAAGGAAACATTGGAGATTTTAAGAATCAATATAATGGAACTGTGAAAATAGGTTTTGTTGAGAGTTTGAAGATTTCTGGAAGAAATAATGACGAGTACACCAAGGAAAAGAGACTCTCATAGTTAAGCATTTTCTCACTGTGTTAATGTTAGGAACAGCTTCACTCACCCACTGCCACATAATTTAGATCTGTAAAAGGCAAGCATCATACAAATAAAAATCAGTATGATGAAATCCTACTTTTCATTGTGATGAGTCAGAGAATGTCTAAATTTGAGCAAATGCTCTGTTAAGAATGAGTTGCTCATAATTAAGTAAAATGTTGACTTAGGTTTATTGAAAAGCATTAGATTAATAAGAAACATTATAGAATCAGGTACCAGAGAGCAAGAAAATAAAAGTCTGTGCAAAAGATGTGAGTAAAAAATATTTGTCAAAGCAAATGTATAAAAGAGTACATCTGAACACAAGCTTTTAAATGCTTTTCCTGAGTATTCTATGAATTTAAGTCTGGGATCATTGAATGTTATTAGTTTTTGCATATGACAGTAAATATTATAAAAGAACTATTAAAAGTAGGACCCCATTTCTCTCAATACGGAGCTTTTAAATGGAAGATATCAACTATGAGAGCCCTCTGTCTCATAAAGTTCCATGGGTTTCTCAGGCAGGTTTCAAGTCTTTTATGGAAGTCTACTTTTCTTATGGTATAAAATGATTGAAGTGAATTCCATCATTTCCTTCCTAACTCAAGCCACATGTTTAGACTTGAGATTTAAATTCATATTACCTTATTTTCTAGGAAAATTTAGCACTAAGCAATAGTACTATTGCTATTGCTATTATTTTAATAACACTATTAAAAGAAACCTATGCAATTTATTACTAAGTAACTATCCTCAAAGAAATTTCCTTTGTGATGAATGAGAATGCAAAGCCCAAGTATATAGAGTACCTTATTTTTCAAAAAGCCCAACTTGGCCCCATAAGCTGCTCTAGGGTTATTTTTACATATACTTTCATGCTTGCTTATGTGGGGGATGTTCTTTTTCTTGGAAAGGTTCATCCAAATACAAGACTAAAGCCCAGAGCAGGTTCAGGGAGGAATACAGGTGTCCTTAATACAGATATTGATATCACTTGATCTTTCTTCTAAACCCTGGAGCTGGTCGAGTTGAAGCAGCATTTTTTCTATAATAAAAACAGAAACAAGAGAGTCATGTTTAGAGACTTATTAGAAATTGGCTTTCCCTTAAAGATGTCAAACAAGGAATATTGTACATACTGGCTTCCAATTTAGTTTATTGAGCTACTGAAATAAGTCAACCTCACCCATTTGAAAAGTAATAATAATGAAGAATGAGTATTTGTCTTAAGAATTTCTCATAAATTTAAAATGGTCTCCATTTTGACTACCCATTAAAAGGAAACCCTTCTGTACACATTGGAATCTGGAAACTCTTGTTATGCCTGACTTACTGTAATGTTTTTATTAATTTTTGTGTCCATTTGGAATGAGGGTTCAAGCATACGACCGACTTATTCTTCTTCCAAACTCTGGGGGAAAAGAAACAAAAATGAAAATAAAGCAGTGTTACATTTTAGTCAATCCTGTGCTTAAGGAGAACTGAGTATAAAAATATTCCTCGGTGAAGTGAAATTGGAGGTGGGCAGTTTAGGATCTGAAGTAGGTGATTTGTAGTGTGAGGTCTGAGGAAGGAGGGAAACATTTGCAGAAAAGTCGTGTATGAGCCAGTGGAGCTATAGATGAGGTTTATAGAATCTCAAGTGTCAGGGGTTAATGCTCTGTTGACAGTCTCTCCATGAGTTGAGGTGGACCAAATACATGACCCCAAGGTTGGCTCACTTCGAAATCTGTATCACAATACCTTTAAAATGTATTTGTCCACTGGGCTTGGGAGAACGAAATAAACTCCATAAAACACTCTCTTAGAAAATTTTATTTGTAAAAAAATTCAATGAAATTTAATGTGGGAGAGTGACATCTGCATTTTGTTGTACCTCTAGTTAGTGAGGCTGTCACTGCTTTAAGAGGTTCAACAACAGCAAAAGCAGCAATAATAATTACTTGCTAATATCAATCAAGCCCTTGTAATGTGTCAATCACTATGCTCAGCAGGTAGTATGAATTATCTCAAGTTCACACAAATCCTACGCTAGAGAACTATTATTTCTTATATTCAGATGAGGAACTTGAGGCTTAGGGTGTTTAAATAAGTTGTCTAAGACTATACAACAAATACGATGGTAGAGCGGCATCCAAATGAATGTTTCCCATCAGGTAGCCACTACTCTACACGGGCAGGATCTGAATGGTTATCAAATGCTGGGCAGTGTCAAATGTTTTCCCTTTGCTGAAAGACATGAGGTTTCCCAGGTGATAGCAAACTGGGACACTCAACTCTATTGGGGTGGACTTCGAACAAAGCAATTTCTTCACATTTACCTTAGTTAGGAAATAACAGAGAGCAAGGATCCAGCCATCTAGCTTTGAAACTACTCTTGTAAATGAATCTTAGAGAGGACCGAGGGCATAGGACTGTTGGCTTCTTGGGCAGAACCTTCTGATTTGGTTTTTGAATTCATGATGGAAAATAGATTTCTGACCATCTGGATTTTTATCCCAATTGCTATGAATTTCTCATAATTTCCAGCTTTATTCCTATATCTGACTAAAATTCAGAAACACAGAAAATTGGGGAGAAGATATAAAATCAAATTCTTGTCACTTCAAAATGATTGAACTTGACAAAGAAGAAATTAGGGTGCAATATTTCCTCAGGTTGAGAGGTGAGAGATGACTCATGGTAGAGGAAATGTAATTTTAAAAAAGAGAGAACATAGGCAGTAACCTCTTCGCCATTGACCACAGCAACCTCTTTCAAGACATGTCTCCAAAGGCAGAGGAAATAAAAGCGAAAATGAACTTTTGGAACTTCATCAAGATCAAAAGCTTCTGCACGGCAAAGGAAACAGTCAACAAAACAAAGAGGCAACCCACAGAACACGAGAAGATATTCGCAAATGACACTACAGACAAAGGGCTGATATCCAAGATCTATACAGAACTCCTCAAACTCAACACACAGAAAACAGATAATCATGTCAAAAAATGGGCAGAAGATATGAACAGACAATTCTCTGAAGAAGACATACAAATGGCTAACAGACACATGAAAAAATGGTCATCATCACTAGCCATCAGGGAGATTCAAATCAAAATCACATTGAGATACCACCTTACACCAGTTAGAATGGCCAAAATTAAAAAGATGAGAAACAACAAGTGTTGGAGAGGATGTGGAGAAAAGGGAACCCTTTTACACTGTTGGTGGGAATGCAAGTTGGTGTAGCCACTTTGTAAAACACTGTAGAGATTCCTTAAGAAATTAAAGGATGTGGTGCATAAACAATGAATTCTGGAACACTGAAAAGAAATTAAAAAAATAAATAAAAATTTTAAACATTAAAAATAGAGCTACCCTATGATCCTGCAATTGCACTACTGGGTATTTACCCCAAAGATATAGATATAGTGAAAAGAAAGGCCATCTGTACACCAATATTCATAGCAGCCATGACCACAGTTGCCAAACTGTGGAAAGAGCCAAGATGCTGCTCTCTAACAGATGACTAGATAAAGAAGATATGGTCCATAAATACAATGGAATATTATGCCTCCATCAGAAAGGATGAATACACAACTTTTGTATCAACATGAACAAAACTGGAGGAGATTATGCTGAGTGAAATAAGTCAAGCAGAGAGAGTCAATTATCATATGGTTTCACCTACTTGTGGAGCATAAGGAATAACATGGAGGACATGGGGAGACGGAGAGGAGAAGTGAGTTGGGGGAAATTGGAGGGGGAGATGAAGCATGAGAGACTGTGGACTCTGAGAAAGAAACTGAGGGTTTTGGAGGGAAGGGTGGTGGAGTGTTAAGTGAACCTGGTGGTGAGTATTAAGGAGCGCACGTATTGCATGGAGCACTGGGTGTGGTGCATAAACAATGAATCTTGGAACACTGAAAAAGTAAAGTTAAAAAGAGAGAGAGAAAGAGTCTCAGTTTTCTACACAGGCAGAGGAACTGCTCCCCAATAGGTCATGGCTAGACTTGCCATCTCTAAGTTTCTTTTGTTTTTTGTTTTTGTTTTTCTTACTTAAACTCAATAAGCCAACATATAGTACATCATTAGTTTCAGATGTGGTGTTCAACAATTCATCAGTTGCATATACCACCCAGTGCTCACTGACTTCTCTGAGTTTGAGGATAATAATTGTGGTTTAGTTAGAACCTTCATTGGTGAAGACATTAGAGAAAGTGTAATGCCTTTTTAGTGAAAGATTTTCACACGTATTTTTAATATCCCATATTTCCTTTTTACAAGTTGAATCCAGCCAGTGCGAGAGACCCAAAGCACATAGCAAAGTGGGACAAACAAAAGTAGCTGCTTACAAACATTTCTAAAGTCTAAAGAAGTCCAAGGGAAGGGCTGCTGATGAAAATGAAGTCAGGAATGCCCTGAGCAAGATGCTGCACCTAATACTTCAAGGTATTGTGGGTGCTTGGTTCATAAAGATAGATCGAAGAAGGAGAAATCAAAGTTCCAAGTAGTTAAACACAAAAGATCTATAAACTCTACTTAAAATATTAAATGTAACAATCCAACATTGGTTGTACCTCTATTCTATGCCAGGTAAGGGATAAAGCATTGGGAGTAGAGAAACAAAACTGATCCCTGTCTATAAAGAACTTATTTTCTGGTGGGAGTGAAAGAAAGAGAGAGAGAACCACAAACCTGATTATTTCAACATAGCAATGTATAATAATCACAGCCAACTTTTACTGAACATTTATTATATTTATTACTGTGCCGGACACTCTACTATGAGCGTCACGTGCAATGTGTAAATTCTCATTTGATGTGCTCTGGAAAATGCTAGGATAGAAGCATGAGCAGATTTATCTGAACTTACTGAAAAGGAAGGGTCACAGAAAAAACATTTCAGTAAAAGAAAATACCTATGGAATTTCTTGCAGCCACTACTGTCCCCTTAGCTTGACTCTTCAAGTTGATCTGAAAGCTAAAGGATGGTTCCATAAAAACAGACGTTCGGGCCAAGGACTGTTGTGAATACTTATTTTCTTGCTCTTTAAGTTCTGGGGAGCAAAGTGCCTGCTTTTGCAGTCAATTCGAATTTGGTGGAGAAGAAAAGAGGTTTGGTGGGGGAACACCTGGGTGGAGTCCTGGTTCTTTCTCTTCCCACTGGTACGCCTCAGGGCAGTCAGTGAACCTTCCTAAGCCTCGGTTTCTGCATCCATAGAGGAGTGATAACAGCAGATATAACTTAATAGGGCTCTTAAAGGAATAAGATGAGTGAATGTGCATAAGACACTTAGCTCAGGGCTGAGGCAAAACAGACATTTAACAAATATTACTGAGTCTCATTATTAGCTTGAGAGTTGTAAGCAACTCTCAAAGTAAATCACTTTGAGATTCTTGAATAAGAATACTATGCTGTATACCTGAAAGTAATGCAACATTGTATGTCAACAATACTAACAAATACTCTATGGCAATATTTGATCTGATTTTCATGGGGAGAAAAGAATCAGGTAACTTTTTCTCCTGCAACTTACATGACTTCTTTGTTTGGGCACCCATTCCCAGGAGGGAAGACCCGAAGCCTGTCAATGTGGTTGACCGGGATAAAGGCCGAGGTCTCTTGGATGCATTTACACTTCAAGTTTGTATTGTAGGCCTCCAGAACACCTGTAAACACAAGCAGTTATTTTAATCCCCTGGCATATAATGCATAACTTGAATTTAATTACTAATCTTTCATATGGTACATTTGAATATTTAAAAATTTCAAGTCAACGCTTTCACCGAGATGCTTTTAGTTTGTGTATTTCTGCTTGTCTTGGCTTATTTTCAAACATTTTCTACCAAAACCTTAAAAAAAATAAAATAAAATCAGCTTTCTAAAAACACAATACCTATTGAAATTTGCGATAGTGTTATATTGGTGCTCAGGTGATTGTCTGTATAATAAAATTTGAGAACCACCACTCTGGGGATTTACAACTCAGTTATAATTAATACAGTGTTAGGTCAACTGATCTTCGCTCCAAACACATAAAAACCGAAGATATGAATTCCTTACAGCATCCCCAGAGCAATAATAAGCTGTAACAGGATTGTTCTTATCATGCTCAAATCACCTCCTCCCTTGTCTCTCCAAAGAAATACCACGGAAGAGAGTTTTTGTTTTTGTGTTATATGTTGGTCCTCTGTATCAGTTGGATATCATTACCAACCAAAGACCAATAATTAAAATTCAAGACTATTTTTATTCAACACCACCAGTGATTTGTACTAAATACTTATTTTTAATTTTATTTTTTATAAACATATAATATATTTTTATCCCCAGGGGTACAGGTCTGTGAATCGCCAGGTTTACACACTTCACAGCACTCACCATAGCACATACCCTCCCCAATGTCCATAACCCCACCCCCCTTCCCCCAACCCCCCTCCCCCCATCAACCCTCAGTTTGTTTTGTGAGATTAAGAGTCACTTGTGGTTTGTCTCCCTCCCAATCCTTTTATAAGTAATCTATTTCATGTATTTTAATGAATTCTACCTTCTTTAAATCCAGTGTCTACCACCATGTTTGACAATCATTTGAAAGAAAAGGGATCTGGCTATCAAGGCATTTACAATTTGGTGGAGGAAACCCATGAACAAAGAGTAAAATGTCACAGAATGTTGTATTTCACACCCAAGATCCAAACAGCATGACGAGAACAGAGAACCTTGGCAGGGCGATGGGAAAGCTTTACGGAGGAAGAGAGAGGTGAAGGTCTTGAAGAATAAAAATAGCACGTGAAGAAAATAACAACTGGAAAACAATTCCTTGCACTTTAAGAACAAAATTTGTTTTTTACACCTGGGCAGAGCATATCATTCTGCACATGCTTCGGCTTTCTTCAGCTGTATAAAAACTTATCACTTCAACTAGGTATTTATCTACTTATACAAACATAGTCTTCCCATTTGGACTTGGAAGTCTGCTTCTTTGCAGAAAGCATGTACTTCAGTCCCCATGTTGTGCTTACAATTGTTCATGTCAGAGCTAGCCGTATAAAATCACGCCAAACATTCCCTGTAGGAGACCAACCTGTTGAGATCAATTATCTTTAAACCCTATAAAAGGTTTAGTCAGAAGGGGTAGAATTGAAAGGTGGAGCAAAGAAGTTGTACATGGAAAGAGTTAGTTAATAGAGCTGAATCTGAAAAAGACCAGGAATGGACAAGCCCAGTAGAAGCCACATGGACACAGGACTTCAGTATCTCCATCTGTGGTTAAGAATCTTAACGACATACGTACTTCTAGCCTCTAAGAGTTAAATCTCTAAGCACCTTACTTTTAGAAATTTAGGAGCAGTTGAGTAGTCCCCCCCCACTAGTCCTATCGCTCCCCATATTCTAATTGAAAAGAAAGAAACGGCTGAAGACTATTTCTGCACAAAGCACAATAACAAAATATATGAAAGTTCTCACCATGGACAGGAGGGAGGCTGCAGACCAGTAGCATGAACAGCAGAGATCCCAGGGTGAACCTCATTCTGCCTCAAGGTGGAGTTCAGACTTCAGCTCTGGGTCTGAACTGTGGGTTCTGAGCACAGAGACTCCTATTTATTATGCCAGTGAGGGCCCTCCCACTGTCTTTGTCTCCAATAGGTCAGCTGTGTCATCATTTTTAAAAGTCCCCAAATACTGCTGAGCTTGCTTTTTTTGAACTCCCCTTGCAAATTTTATGAATTGGCTTCAGAGCACTATAACTATAATGAAATATTTCTTGAAAATGTAGACTATAACTGGTAGGGATACTGCAGAAATTTGGCATGGAGAGAAAGGGAAAAGACATCAGACTGGTGGTTCCACAGCATTCTCTTTAGGATGGCTATCTGTGAACATGGCTTCGATTGCTTCTCTTAGTGGAGGGTCAGCAGGCTTCTCAATGACATTTGAATGCATGCTCCTGGAAATGAGGGACCCTGTCGAGCACACCCTTGTGCCCTGTAAGAAAGGCTATCTAGCCTTTGGCGGGTGCTCAGTAAGTATCTCCTTATATACAGATTCCTATGCTGACTAGGTTACTGTTTTTCTATCAGAATTTCACACCTTTTATTTCATTATCTGAAATCTATAATTATGTATATAATTTGACCATTATGGAAATCCAGAAAGAAGCAAGTGTGTGTCTCCTCACTGGTGTGCCTGTGTCTTGATGAAGAAAGGGGGTTTTGAGGAAGAGGGTCCTTCTGTCTCTGGGATACAGGTTCTTGAGCTTGAAAGCCAGGTGTCAGTGGAGGGTGTCATGAAATTTCATCAGACGCCAAAGAGAATATTACAGTTTGCTTAACAAACATATGGGCAGTTTGGTTTTGATCCTGCAAAATAGACCGTGAGGACAATGAGCCCATAGCCTTAGCTCCCTTGCTAGTAGCTCTTTGATAGAAAGAAAGGAAGGAAGGAAGGAAGGAAAGAAGGGGATGTGGATAATGGGGGTCTGGCCTGGAGTACCACTGGGCTGTCCTAGGAGTGTACAGGTATGGATTTAGGAAACCAGACCCACTGAACCACTGAAAAATCAGAAGTTTGGGCTTCCTGGTGTGGCTTCCTAAACAATTTTATTTTTGCTACTTACTTAGCATTGTAGATGTTTAGCGTCTCAGATGCTCCGTGTTGTATGGGGTGGGGGTTGTGGTGATGTCACACAGCCTTACAATAAGCACTTCTCTTGGCCTGAATGACTGCAGTGACTGAAAACTCATCAGTGTTGAGGCAGTCTATCCCAATGTTTGCACCACACCAATCTAGTTAGAAAGTTCTCCGTATGCATTTGTGAAAGGTACTTCCTTAATAGTTCAGTCAGTTTCTCCTACTTTAACCCCTTATCACCATATGAAAACAATTCTAAATGCTCTTTCATATGATAGCACCCCAAATATTTGAAGACACAGTAAGTGCTAGTTGGGTCCCTCAGGAAGCAGATGCTGAAATGATGTTAGAGTAAAAGAAACTTCTTTTCAGAATGACTCCTGTCATAGATAAAATAGGGGAAGAGCACAGGTGGGCAGGAAGAGCCTCAGACTGCAGTGCTGGTCCCACAAAATCTGTGACAACCTAATGGGGATATCCTGAGAAAAGACTATTAGAGGAGCCCCATAATGGGCAGAAATATCCAGGTCCTACCACCCCTGCCATGCTCAGTCATTGGGGTTTCTCTGGAACAGAATGGTGTCTGGTAGAACATGCAAACAGATCCTGGGGATGTTAACAGCTGGAGGCTGTCAGCTAACTATATTTCTCATGGCTGGCCAGCAAGTTATTTCTTTAAGGGAGATCTGAGCAGTGGAACTCCATGGCTGTCACATAGGGTTATTAACTAGAGGTTAAAAGCACAAACTATGGAGTAACCCAGTCAAGGACTTTGGACAGGTCACTTAATTTATCTATGCCTTATACTTACCAGTTTTCACATGGGGATAATACTAACTTTAAAGAATTGTTTGGAGAATGAAATCATTCAATACATGTAGAGTTCTTGGTAGAGTGCCTGACACATATAATATATTCAATAGATAACCTGCCTGTTTGTCCATTCATCCGTCTATCCATCTAACCATCCATCCAATCATCCATCATCAACAAGGTCTTAACTAATTTCCACTCTAAAACCCACATGTACACATTTCGAAGGTAAATATCTCTAAGTCCTTTAACCTACAATGCAGTTTGAAGTTCTCTCAACTTCTTCTTTCCATTACTTATCTTCAAAAAGATAAACCACTATATGGTTTATCTTTTTGAAATCTGTTGGGTCTTTTTCATTGTTTCTCCTAAATCATGACTGCTCCCTTTTTGCCCTCCCATACTTTCGCTGACTCACACACACATACGCACAAATTCATGCACACACACATCTAAACATCGTAGTACCCCAAGTATGGCTTTGCCAATGCAAACTAGAGGAAGCCCATTACCTCTTTTGTCATAGGGACTATTTTTCTATTGATGCATTCCTAGACTGGATAACATTATTCTGGTCAATTATATTTAGTAGGTAGAAAATGAAATTTGTTTCTTTTGAAAATGGCCAACTTCTTTTTTTTAATTTTTTATTTTTTCAGTGTAACAGTATTCATTATTTTTGCACCACACCCAGTGCTCCATGCAATCCGTGCCCTTTCCAATATCCACCACCTGGATCCCCCAACCTCCCACCCCCCGCCCCTTCAAAACCCTCAGATTGTTTTTCAGAGTCCATAGCCTCTCATGGTTCACCTCCCCTTCCAATTTCCCCCAACTCCCTTCTCCTCTCCATCTCCCCTTGTCCTCCATGCTATTTGTTATGCTCCACAAATAAGTGAAACCATATGATAATTGACTTTCTCTGCTTGACTTATTTCACTCAGCATAATCTCTTCCAGTCCTGTCCATGTTGCTACAAAAGTTGGGGATTCATCCTTTCCGATGGAGGCATCATACTCCATAGTGTATATGGACCACATCTTCCTTATCCATTCGTCCGTTGAAGGGCATCTTGGTTCTTTCCACAGTTTGGCGACCGTGGCCATTGCTGCTATAAACATCGGGGTACAGATGGCCCTTCTTTTCACTCCATCTGTATCTTTGGGGTAAATACCCAGTAGTGCAATGGCAGGGTCATAGGGAAGAATCATATCAAAAAATGGGCAGAAGATATGAACAGAATGAGACATACAAATGGCTATCAGACACATGAAAATGGCCAATTTCTATGTTTCATTCATTGCATCTTGTGCGATTTGCTCTTGGGAACCAAGTGTAGCAGTTTTACATTTGCCTCTGTTATATGTACTGTATATTTCCTTGTTAGAGCAAAAATGAGTGATGCTGATGACAGCAGAAAGAGCATAGTGGCAGAGGTACCCAAAAGAGGACTCCGAGTAAATATAGGAAATTCCCCCATTGGCTCTTGGTAAACATAGGACCACTGGGTCAAGGAGCTAATTCCAGAGCAATTCTAAAGTTTGCTTTTGGTCCTTTTAATGCCCTGAATCCTGAATTTGCTTATCCTGACTAAAGGAGTCTTATACCTGCCGTCCCCAAGGTAGAATTGGAGGTTGGGTAGCTCTCTAGTAGCTAGAAGTTTCAAGTATGACTCCCCATGATCTCTTTTATAGCAGGGGTAAAAAATGCAAAGAGTCTGATTTCAAGAAAAAAAATTGAACTGATGGATTTAGGGCGCAAGCTGATTTTATTTTTAAAATAACGCTTAAAGATAACTTTGTTTAAAAACATAAAAACACATGGGGTTCCTGGCTGGCTTAGTTGGTTTAGCGTGTGCCTTTGGCTCAGGTTATGATCCCGGGGTCCTGGGATGAGCCCCTAGGAGTGGGGCTCCTTCAGGGAGCCTGCTTCCCCTTCTCCCTGTCCCCCATCTCCTTCTGCCCTTCATCCCTCCCCTCCCCTTTTCCCTCTCCCCCCTCCCGCTCCCCCCATTTGTGTTCTCTTTCTCTCAAATAAATAAATAAATAAATAAAATCTTTAAAAAATATAAAAACACACAACTTGATTTATAACCTGATTTTTAGGATCAGATATATAAAAACAGGAAAAATGAGAAAATTATGGGGAGGGTTTTTCCCTGTGACTTTGGAAATAGACCAGGTTTTCTCCCCACATCCAAGAAAAACTATTTTTGAGCACCTCAGTACTCATGGTGCACGGACTAGCACCATCAGCTTCATCTGAGAGGTTGTTGAAAATGCAGGATCTCAGGTCATTTTAGTGATTCCTAGGTGATTTAAATGCACCTTAAAGTCTGAGAAGCACTGGCAGTAGAGCATGAACCACATGCACATTCAAAATTGTCTTCAGAGAAATGTTTGCCCAAGTCATCTGCATAGGGTATGATGTACAGATCCCTTAGTCAGCATGTACAAGAGAAACGTGCCCACTGACAGCTAGATGCAGAGGGACATCAATGGAAAGATGTTCTCTCTCAAGATATCAAAAGTGAAATGTCACTCAAATAGGGAGGTGGCAAAACGGGCCAAAGTATCTACCGATCTAGCTAGCCAATAGGTATTGAACAGAGGACCTATCATAGAGTTAAAAATGTTCAGAGGATAAGATTCTTATAATTTTAAGTAGTTTGTAATAAAACAGAAGGTAAGACAAAGGTCACTTTGACCAAATTGAGAACATTTTCTGTTATGCCATTTAAAAAGCAACTCAAGTAGAAAATAGACTTACTGCATTCCATTAACAAATGTTCCAACTTGCTGAAAATCTGGTATCTACTTGCTTCCAATAGATTGCTGGCAGGTAAGAGCTCAGGTTCTGAAATCAGACCATCTAGGTTTATATCCCCTCCAGCAATTATTTGCCCTGTTATGGTCCTCAAGAGCTCGGTTCCTCATGTATTGGTAGCATTAATTACTATAATACCTCCTTAGAGAGTTCTATAGGGAACCCAGTGCCAGGAAAGTGCTCTGTACTCTCAGTGTTTGGGCAAATGGCAAACACTCAATAAATGTTAGATTTTTTTTTTTTTTTACTTTTGTGAAAACACAAAAATGTATTAGTTTTTCATTTTTTCTATTTTATTTAATTTTATTTTATTGTGGTAAGAATACAACATGAGATCTACCCTCTTAACAAATTTTTACGTGTCCCATACAGTACTTTTGACTCTACGTACAGCATTGTACAGTGGGTCTCTGGATCTTACTCATCTTTTTAAAGAAGCAACTTTGGCTTTGTTTGTAAGTCAAGTTCCTGACATGAATTAAAATGTTATTTAGGCTTGCACTGGACATTTATGATTCCTTGAGTTTAAAGGTCCTCTGGTCAAAAAGCTGTTCCTCTTTGAGACTGATCACCCTCACTTTATTTTTATCCACTTTCAACAAAAATGTTGATCTAACTTCCCTAAGGAGATACCCATAGAGGTTTGTATTAGTTACAAATTTACTGAAGTGTTACAAAGAGGGTGTCTTACCTTTTGCCATCAATTTAATCACAACTGAATTGCTTGAAAAAGTCTGTGGTTCACATGGTTTTAAGACCCATATCTGCAGAAAAGGTATTTTTCCAAGGTAGTTAAATTTACATTTCAAGTTTTGTTCAAGTTCAACTCAAAAATAGTGAATCCCGGATGAAGCTAAAATGTGCCCAAAACTCCTTTCCTATTTGGTAAGGAAAACAAAAAACAAAAAACAGCGCCCCCCCACCCCCCACCCCCCACCCCAAACCAGAACTCCTTTCCTCCCTATTCGGATGGTGATTTCCCAGAAGACTGCTAGGTGGCAGCATTACTTACGAAACAGCCTGCCGGAAGGGAGGGGCCTGTCCTCAGGTAAAGACTAGGGCGCTCCTAAGAGGGCTGCCTCGCATTATTATTTCAACGTTCAAGTCATTTACTTGATTTGGTTTATTGGTTTTTTAAGATATATTTTGAGTTTTGAGATTTTTTTATTAGGCTTACATGTTAATCAGAGGGAAGAAAAACCCCTAAAAATCTGAAATAACCTAACAAATTCTGGGCCAAATCCAAATTCCTGGCCCCAAGGTTGCAAAATCAGATGTATCAGTTCTCTGGCAGGCAATCCCGTTAGGCCTCCGCAGAGCTGGGGGTGAACCTTTTACGATCAGAAAGTTTTCAGAAAACAGTGAGGCTACCACATACCAATGTCGGAGTGTAGTCAGATTTTCCAGCCTTTCAAAGCACAGCACTGTGAACATTAACAAAACAGTCACCTTGTTTCTTTCATTTGAATTCAGTAATATACACATTATTTCATCACTTGCTTTTTTCACTGAGCATATCTTTATGTTATATCCCTACGTGGAGTCCTGCATATTATCAAAAAAAGTCAGTGCTCGAATTTTCCAGCAAGAGCACCCCTGTTTACCTTTGACAGTTTTTGGCATATCTCAATTCTTTTTGTAACCTCTGACCCTCAGACCTTAGGTGCCCCCAGGCAATCCTCTTGGCCTCACATTCCTTTGCCCACGTCTTCCCTTTGTCCAACAAGACCTTCCTTAAGCTCCTCTTCTCATTGGATGCCCTCTCCCTCCGCAAGCATGTCTTTCCCCTGCTTCAAATTTAGAGGTAAGTCCGCTCACATTGGTATCTATCCAACAGCCTACTGGTCATTTCTTCATTGAGGCCTCTTAGGTCTCTTCAACCCATCATATTCAAAACTGAACTTAGGGGGAGCCTGGGTGGCTCAGTGGGTTAAAGCCTCTGCCTTCAGCTCAGGTCATGATCCCGGAGTCCTGGGATCGAGCCCCACATCGGGCTATCTGCTCAGCAGGGAGCTTGCTTCCCTTCCTCTCTCTCTGCCTGCCTCTCTGCCTGCTTGTGATCTCTCTCTCCGTCAAAAAAAAAAAAAAAAATCTTCAAAATTGAACTTAGTTTCTCCAAAATCTGCTTTACCTCCAGTATTCCCAGTCTCAGTGAAAGGTCTCGTCACCCACCCCATTACTCAGAAGCCAGTAAGTCATCCTTCCTTCATTTCCCTTAATCTTGTTCTCCAAGAGCTGCCACTTGTGTATGTTAAAGTGTCTTGGCTTTGTCCACTTTTCTTCATTCTCACTGCTCCCTCCTATGCTAAGTCACCATTGCCTGTTGTTGGACCCACGGCAGGAGGAGCCTGCCAGCTGCTCTCTTCCCATCCCTGCTCCCATCTGTTTTCACGCTGTAGCTGGTCAGTCATCTTTTCAGAGCATAAACCTGATCATCTCATTGGTCTGCTCCAAAAGCTTCTCATTGTCCTTATGTGGCTAAGTCCTTACTTGGATCCTGGCCTTCGCTCCAGTTTTATCTTTCCTCACTCCCTTGCTCTCCACTCAACTTTTCAGGTTGATTTGAGGATGCTGTGCAATCACCCTGCCTTCCATAGGGGTCTGAAGTCCACAGTTTTAACACCTTCGGTAGAGACTCCAATTTTGTGTTCTAAATTAATATTCCCTTCCTCACTGGCAGCATCTGAATATTTTAAATGTTTTCCTCTAGTTCTACTACAATAGCTTTATTTCTATTTATTCTCAATAAGTAGAAACAGATGGACTAGAAATGGAACATGGATATTTTTGAAGCTCAGAATTGGGCACTGCCCTACCTCCTTCTAAGTAGAACATGTTTTTGTGGACTCCCAACTTTTTGGTATATAATGAAGAAAAATTTCCCCAATACCCTTGACTCTACTATATTGATGATTGTTTTCCTGCTGTCCAGGACATCTTTCACTTAGCATAATACCTTCTAGGTCCATCCATGTTGTTGCAAATTGCAAAACTCTCATTCTTTTTTTATGGCTGTGTAATATTCCAGTGTGTGTGTGTGTGTGTGTGTGTGTGTGTGCGCGCGCGCACGCTTGTGTATCTTCTTTATCCATCTATGGATGGACACTTGGATTGCTTCTATGTATTGGCTATTTAAATAACACTGCAAGAAACATAGGGGTATGTCTAGCTTTTGGGATTCATAGTTTCATTTTCTTTGGGTAAATTCCTAGTAGTTGAATTACTGGACCATATATTATTTACATTTTTAATTTTTTGAGGAATGTCCATACTGTTCTCCACAGCGGCTGCTCTGGTTTGCATTCCCACCAATAGAGCTCCAGCTTTCCCTTTGCTCCACATCCCTGTCATGCCTACTATGTCTTGCCCTTTGGATACCTAGCAATTCTGACAGGTGTGACCTGATATCTCACTGTAGTTTTGATTTGCATTTCCCTAATGATTAATGATATTTAGTATCTTTTCAAGTGTCTGTGGCCCATCTGTATGGAAAAATGTCTATTCAGGTCTCCTGTCTATTTTTAATAAGATTATTTGTTTCTTGGTATTGAGTTTTATAAGTTCTTTACATATTTTGGATATTAATCTCTTATCAGATATATCATTTGGAATATCTTCTCCCATTTAGTGGGTTGCCTTTTCATTTTGCTGATGGTTTTCTTCACTGAGCTTTCTGTTTTGGTGTAATCCCAATAGTTTATTTTTGCTTTTGTTTCCCTTGCCACAGGAGACATAACTAGAAAAACGCTGCTAAGGCTGATGTCAAAGAGATTACAGCCCAGGTTTTCCTTTAGGAGTTTTATGGTTTTAGGTCTCTTATTAGATCTTTAATCCGTTTTGAGTTCGTTTTTGTGTATGGTGTGAGAAAGTGGTTCGGTTTCATTCTTTTGCATGTAGCTGTTCAGTTTCCCAAGGACTATTTATTGAAGAGACTTCTTTTCTTCATTGTAAATTCTTGCTTTCTTTATGTAGATTAGTTGACCGCATAAACATTGGTCTATTTCTAACCTCTCTACCCAGTGGAATATTTTTGTTCTCTTTTTCTCAAGATTGCTTTGCCTATTCAGAGTCTTGGTGGTTCCATACAAATTTTAAGATTATTTGTTCTAGTTCTGTGAAGGCTTTTTATTTATTTATTTATTTATTTATTTATTTTTCTAGTATGACAAAGTCCATAAAGAAGTAGCATGGGATAGTCAATTCTCCATCCCCACTCAAGCTAAAAGAGTATTTGGGACCATTAATAGATTGTTGGGATGCCAATCGAGCACACACTGTGTGATAACATCTCTGGACAGAAACATGCTTATTTGGGGTCCAGAAGACTTTGTCTTAGGAAGTGGGACATAGAACTGGGTAGAGACCATTTCCGCTAACTGTGCTGAAGATAGCAGTAAGGCTCTGAGACTCTGAAGGTTCAGGGTGACAGAGCAGCATCCTCAGAAGGCTCTGCAGGACAGCTGTGACGGGTCCTGGCAAGAAAGCTAGAACAAAAAATCACGGACAGTATTGTTACACATCTCCCAGAAACCAGTAGGGCACCTCTTGGGGGTGGTGGGTAGAAGTCACATAGACTTCAGGTCAAAGTTTTAGAAGTGTAATATCAGTACATACATGGCTACATTTATAGTCAAAAGCTGTGGCTTTCACACTTTTATGCAGCATTCCTGTGAGTCATGAACAAAGAAAATCTTACTAGACCTCCTTCTATGGTTCAGTTTTATTTAGGATCCATGTGTGAACTAAATCACTATCTTTGCTCTGTTCGTGCCTTCAAATGAACAGACAATTGAGTGTCTACTATATGTCAGGCATTATGCAATGTGCATTAAAAAAAGGTATGGCCCATGCCGTGCAAAAGTCACCCCAAAATTTAGCACCTTCACTGCATGTACTTGGGTTTCTAAGGGCAACCCGTGCTGGCCTACAGTTTAAAAACACGAACTAGCATTACTTTTTTTTTTAAGGCTTTTATTTATTTATTTGAGAGAGAGTACACAAGCAGGGCATGGGGGAGGAGGCAGAGGGATAGGGAGGAACAGACTCCCCACTGAGCAGGGAGAGCAACACAAGGCTCAAACCCTCAACCCCGAGATCATGACCTGAGCTAAAGGCAGATTCTTTTTTTTTTTTTTTTTTAAAGATTTTATTTATTTATTTGACAGACAGAGATCACAATTAGGCAGAGAGGCAGGCAGAGAGAGGAGCGGATGCAGGCTCCCCGCCAAGCAGAGAGCCCAATGTGGGGCTCGATCCCAGGACCCTGGGATCATGACCTGAGCCGAAGGCAGAGGCTTTAACCCACTGAGCCACCCAGGCGCCCCTAAAGGCAGATTCTTAACCAACGGAGCCACCCAGGTGCCCCCAAACTAGCATTACTTTTACTCAAGGTGATTGAAATGTTCTAGTACAATTTTTCGTCTTAATTATGGAGTGGAAGAGATCTCAGTAGAAAACTCAAAAAGAGCAGTTGCCCAGACTGAATTAGGTGAACAGAAATTTGAGAGTCATGTCCATAGACCAATCTGCCCCAGTGATATACAAAAAGGCTTTGTTTCATTGGTTAAAAAAATGTGCTGGTGAATGTTTTAAAACCAGCTTTCCGGAAATAGTCATTTCTGACTTGTGGCATTTGCTACCCATATAAGGTCAGAGAATATGGAGTTGGCGATTCATGAACAGTCAGAACTCACCGGCATTAGCACACCATGGGACCTGCCCAGCTGCCCGTCAACAGAGCCAGAGCACTGTCCCTGGGATCCATGACGTGGAGTGTCTCTTTGTGCCTTGACACTCATCTGAGCAGAAGCCTGGGTGAGCTATGCTGCTCTCCATGGGTGGAGTCCAGAAGGTAGTTTCTGAGCTATGCTGTTGCCCATTGCTCTAATGACAAAATGGATAATTTTGCTCATCAGTGTAAGTCTCGGTGGAATCCTTGACCTGGCCCCTGTCTCAACATTTTGCCTGTTACCCCGTTTGTGAAGGAGACAAACTGGCTTTCACAATCTTGTCCTCCGTAGAAGTAGTGCTACCAGGTCCTTTTCCCTGAGCTTAAGGCATTGGAAGTAGCTCTGCATATCAGGGTTTCTAGGCAGAAGGAGAGTCTGGGCCTCGGTGGACCTGAAACCAGTTGTCTAAGAGCCCACCTCTCTTTCCTTCTTTGGCTCACTGTAGTAGGCTCCTGTGTCTGCTCCCATGTCTGGGGCAGCACTGGTGTTCTTTCCCCTCTACTAGGTGAAATCAGAGCTTTTTGGCTAATCATACCACTGTGGCGTGTGTTCCTTTGTACAAGAACAAACTTTGCCTTCAAATGGTTTCACTGGAAATCAATGTTTTCACTGGGATCAGGAGATCTAGATTTGGAAGCTCATTGTTTTCTGGAGTTGCCTACTTAAACTCTGAATTCCAAATTTTCTCAGTTGCAGAAAGGGAATAAAATCTGTCTACATGAGGGTGATAAAAGAAATTAATGTATGTGAAAGTGTTTCACAGAATACAAAATGATTTTGAAATTGAAGGTATTTTACTAACTTCATCACCTCATTTATGTATTTCCATTGATTTTAGTTCCCGAGATTGACTTCCTCAAAGCCACATGAATTTATCAGCTTGGCTTTGGAAACCTGGGTCTCAAGGGAATGTTCATTTATCCTCATGACTACACAGGGACAGATCTCCACCTCTGGTATGACTCCCAACAGGGGGTACTCACGGGAGATGACGAGATGACGTGAGGCAATGGTTATTGTTCCTTCTTACTGTAAATTGGAGGTGATTCTCTCTATCCTTTCAAGCTTAATTGGCTCTTAAAATGCTTAAGATGTACTTAGTTTTGTTTTATTAGCAAGTGATTCAAAACAGCACACGATCAGGGAAATGGTGTAAGCTTTCAGTTTCTGCTAATCTCTGGTCAAAAATGTATCTTGTTGGCTTGACAAAGAGTGCCTGAGACCACCCAAACCCAAGAAATGATGAAAGAATAGTGCCTAAAGAGAGGGTCTAGAGAGAAGAAAGACCTGAGTTAAAATGACAACTTTGCCCACTTGTTTGTAAGTTATTCACCTTTCTGGGTTACTTAAAGTGGAGCCAACCATACCATAATACACATTTAGCTGCTCAGCGCGACAAATTTCTTGTTTTGGGGAAATATCCTATTGTGTGTCTTGGGGGACACAAGTTGTCAGGCACTTTGCTGGCATGAAGGACAGAGTGATAAATGACATGGATAGAAAGCCAGTGCAGGGCTGTGTGAAGTATGGCCTGGGTTCTCTGGGTGTCAGGACCATTTGGGGGACCTATACACCTGTGGATTCCAGAGTCCAACTTACTGGATCCAAATTTATGGGGATCAGACTAGAAAAGCTGCATGGTTAATAAGCTCCCCCGGTTCTGGAGATCTAATAATGCATAACATATTGATAATAGTTAACAGTATTGTGTTTATACTTGAAAGCTGCTAAGAGACTAGATCTTAAAAAAAAATGTTCGCATCACTAAAAAAAAGAAACGATTATTACGTGATGTGCTGGAGGTATATCTAATGCTATGGTAATCATTTTGCAATATATAAGTGGATCAAATCAATACATTGTACACTTTATTTTATTTTATTTTTTTTAAAGATTTTATTGGGGGCACCTGGGTGGCTCAGTGGGTTAAGGCCTCTGCCTTCAGCTCAGGTCGTGATCCTGGAGTCCTGGGAGCCTCACATCGGGCTCTCTGCTCAGCAGGGAGCCTGCTTCCTCCTCTCTCTCTCTCTCTCTGCCTGCCTCTCTGCCGATTTGTGATCTCTGTCAAATAATTAAACAAAAATCTTTAAAAATAATAAGAAAATAATTTAAAAAGATTTTATTTATTTATTTGAGAGAGAGCACGAGCAAGGGGAAAGGCAGAAGGAGAGAGGAAGCAGGCTTCCCACTGAGCAAGCAGCCCTATGTGGGCTCCATCCCAGGACTCCAAGATCACCAGCTGAGCTGAAGGCAGACACTTAACTGAGCCACCCAGGTGCCCCACATTGTATGCTCTAAGCTTATACAATGTTATATGTCAATTAAATCTCAGTTGAAAAAAAAAATCTCCTCAGGCACTTCTGAGTCTTGGTAAAGTTTGAGAGCCATTCTAATATGGTGATACCAGCCATAAATAGTGTAGGATTTCTTATAGATAAAATTTACATGGCATGAAAAGTTTTTAACAAGCTCTTTCAGGATGCCTGGGTGGCTCAGTTGGCAACATCCCCTTTCAGTGTCCTTGCTCAGCGGGGAGCCTGCTTCTCCCTCTGCCTGCTGTTCCCCCTGCTTGTGCTTTCTCTCTCTGACAAAGGAATAAAATCTTTAAAAAAACAAAACAAAACAACAAGATCTTTCTAGTCACAAAACAAAAGCACCAGCCCTACACTTGAGTTTAGAGAAGAGAATTGCACTCATTCTAAACCCCCTGAATTTAGAATGCCTCTAATCCTGTCCCACAGAATCAGTGTGGGACATCTTTGTAGGGGAGGGGGTAATTCATGGGCTACTGCCACGCCGACAGATCTGATCTTAGCCATTTGGTTTTAAACCCAGGAGCAGAAAAGGCAGGAATTACAATGTGACTTGTAACCACCGACAGTGCATTCTTTAGGTCTTTTGGAGGTAAGCTCATGATTAACATTTTGGTACTGTGCTTAACTTTATTCAATTATTATGCCAAATACAATTCTATTTAAAGCCATTTATTTTATTTTTATTTTTTTAAGAAAAAGGAATAACACTTGTATTGGCTGAAATGAGTGAAGAGTTCAAACTTCCCGTAAATTGCCTCTGTGATTCCCCCACAACCATCAGCTTCTTTGAAGTGGGATGGCGGCTTGAATAAGCACTTTTGACCTTGGCCCACACACTGCTCTGCTGGAAGGGAAAGACTCTGTTTTACCTTTGACTGTTCCTTTCTTCTGTGGAAACTGGATTCTAAAGTCAAAGAAGACACATCCTCAAAAGGACATTTCAGACATGCATAGTAAGGGGATAGCAATCTATATATAAATTTGAAGGTTATTTTCTTCTGAATTAAAAATATATCTTACCATCTCCTGGAGCCACTCAATGCAAAGGTCTCTGACTTGGAAGTTCCCTGCAAACCCCAAGGAGCTGTGATCACACGTTCATAAAAACCATCTTCTACGTACTTCGGTCATGGAGAAAATTTACATGGGCCGTGAACTTTTGGTGTACAGGAGATGTGAGTGTGGGGACTGTCTGTGCAAGTGTTGAGGGGGACGGAAGGGTGAAGCAGAGTGGCATCACCCTTCTGATAGAGGCACACACAATGTGTTGTGCTTTGTCTACTGAATTGAATGAACCTCCTCCAAACTTCCAAGGTTGAATTGATGGAAAAGGAACATAAGAGAATCTGAGCCTTTCAACAGTTTCAGCTGAAAACACGAACATCTTCCAAAGTTTCTCCGTGACTCTAGTAAAGCAAATGATCTTCCTCAAATATTTGCCAAATGTCACCTCCATGCCAAGTGCTTGGTGTTCGGCCCTGGGGTCAGGAAGAACTCTGATATAACTTTCAACAATTTCCTCCACCCCTTCTACCATCAAAGCAAGGCCCCTGCAAGCACTTCTGTAAATTACAAAATGTATATGGTCCATAATAAACTGTAGCCTTTCCAGCCACGGGAGCCTTAAATAGAAACTTAGACAGACTGAAAATAGAAGTGGCTCAGAGGAAATTGCTTCGACCATGGAGGATAAGTTGCATTTCTGGTAGTTGTAAAAGGGAACTTTCTAACCTCATATCCTTGGGTTTAACTTGCATACATTCTTCATTTAGTGGTTTTAAGGGTAGTGAGCAGTGATTTCTATGCGAGTGTTCATTTTGGCTCTCATTTCTCTCTGTTTGAGACAGGTAGGTTGGGGGTGAGTAGAGCCTAGGGAAAGACCTGGAGAAAGAGAGTCAATGAGGGCAGATGAAGAGAATGGAGGTGAGAGCTAGATCCCTTTTGGGGCTAGAGTGAACTCATAATTTAAAGGACAGAATATCCAGGTAGGTAGTTTTGGGGAGAAACTCCACTTGTGAGGTATACACATGCCAAGGACAAATAAGAGATCACTGGTTTTAAATAATTCTCCTGGTGTGCTCTCTCAGGAGACATCCGAGTTGTCGGTAATGAATACAGCTGAACGTCTGTCAGGCTGAACCAAGCTGACTGGGGCATAAAGCTGCTAATGCTACTTAGTTGCTGGGACAGGGATTCTCAGAGGTGGGCAGCGGGTTTGAGGCCAGAATCCCTGAGGTTTGGGACCTATCTTCCTCACCCACCCCAATGGTAGTGATCCAGTTTTCTGAATTGTTTTCTTATACCCTCCTAGAGGATGGGAGTGGGTTTAAGAAACAGTAGAAGAAAGTATGTACCCAAATTCATGGTAACATATGATTGTTCGCTGGAACTTTTTCTATGAAGACTACAGTGGTGGAAATAGAGGGGAGCAGCCCTCTTGGAAAATTAATGTACGAGTAGCAACATTTCACCAAAGAGACTTTTTCTCTTTCCTGAATCTACCAAGGGTGAAAAGAGGAAATAAATATCATACAAAGGAAGCAAGACAGAAATCCCCTTGGCCACTGATGCTAGTGCCCCGAATTGTTCCAAAGGCTTTTAGGAATGGTAAGGAGGCTGAGAAGGTGGGCACAAGCATTCCTTGAAAGCAGCAGAAAAGGATGTAAAAAAGAGGTAAAGAATGCTGTTAAGAGTTTATGCCAGTCCTGAGGACTGGCTCCTCTATCTAGTGCCCTCTACAGTCAGGAGCAGAAGCTGTCCTTGACTTAAGCCTGTCTGCACTGCTGCCATCCCTTACATGGCTCCACGCCACATGTACCGGACAGTTTCATGCTCACTGTCCTTGCAATCAGTTGCTGGCTGAAGAGTGTAAGAGACCTGAAACTTGAATCCTGGTTCTGCCTCTTTTTCGATACATAGCCTTGGGTGTGTTGTTTTCTTATAAACAAGTTAAAGATTAGAAAACATTTTTTTTTCTAGTTTTCTAATCTTTAAAGTGATGGTCATTGGAAAACAAGACAGGACTGGGGAGGGAGACAAACCATAAGAGACTCTTAATCTCAGGAAACAAACTGAGAGTTGCTGGGGCTGGGGGTAGTGATAGGGTGTCTGGGTTATGGACATGGGGGAGGGTAGGTGCTATGGGGAGTGCTATGAATTCTGTAAGACTGATGATTCACAGACCTGAACCCCTGAAGCAAATAACACATTATATGTTAATTAACATTATATGTTAATTATATATATTAATTATTATATATATTATATATAATTTATATATAATATATTATATATTAATTATTATATATATTTAATTAACATTATATGTTAATTAAAAAGAAGTGGTGGTCATTGGAGAATAGATGAGCTGAAGGAGTTAAAGTATTTGACCCAGTGCCCGGCACAGATAACAGCCTCTGTGAAGATTCCAACGAAGCAGATTCCTCGTCTCCCTCCTTTGAGCCACTGTCCTATGAAGTACCCCCTGCATTATTGCATTCAACCCTAAGGAATGCAACCATTTGTTTTTATACATAATTTTTATACATTATCCTTAGCTAGACTGTGAATTCCTGCAGGAGGAGGTCAAACCTTCCGGTTTTGTATTCCTCACACTGTGACTTGAACATGTTCAATGGAAGTTCATGGGACCTCCTGGTTCCTATGCGGACTGAATGCATAAGTGAATGAATGGGGCAGGGGATGGAGGTAGGAGGAAACGAAACTAGAAGTTTTCGTTAATAAAGGGGAATGTTCCAACACAGCATCCTTTTCTTGTTTTGACGGGTTTGGCAAGTTAAGGCAGCAGATTTACCGGATTTTTTCTGTGCACTGTTGACTAGCTTGAGAATCAAGGAAGTCTGGGTTGCATTTACTTTTAGAGAGCCAGGCAGGGAAGCCTGCTCGGACTTTCAGTACGAGGTTGCTGATTGCAGTGACTCAGAAGAAGAAACCTCAAGCTGTTAGGAACCAGTGTGGTTTCCCAGTATCTGCCACCTGCTGGAGACGCAGAGCCCCCCTCCCCCTTTCACATATCAGCCCCACTTGCTGCCATGGGGTCTGCAGTTTGTACGTGGGAGCTGTGGTGGCCAACCATCCTTCATTCTCCCTCCATCTTTAATTGGTGTCTAGCTTCTCTTTTTTTCTCCCCCCCAGGACTTTCACCTGTGCCATAACATTATCCCTTACAGTGTCCCTGACCAGTACTAAGCTCCCATGAGGCTAACGTCTCAGTCCTCTATTTACAGTTGGAAAAATGAACTATTTCCCTGAAACCAGAAAAATCTGGCTGCTAAGCAGAGTGAAAAGCTATTGCCCCACTGTCAGAGATCCTGTCCTGAACATGCACCTCTGGTGAGCCACTTTGTGTAGGTAATTGTCAGCATTTCTTGCACAGGGCACCTGGTGTTGCCTGGACACAGAGGAATTTTAGATCACGTATGCATATCACCTGTTACCTTCTCTTAAGCTCATATTCAGCTACTGTGGCATGAGATACACATGTATGAAAGCCATGTATGAAAACCAGGTCATGATATTCCATATTACTGCATGGCCAGAGATACTGCAAACCTTAGCAAAGATGAAAAAAGAAAAGGATCCTGCCACCATCCTGGTTTAAAAAGAATAGCTCTCTCTAACCAAACTTAATAATCTTATTCCTTTAAAAAATTAAAAAATATATGATGTCAATGTGTCCCTTTGAAAGAGGAAAAGCAAAGTCTAGCCCGGGATGGCCATTGGCGTAGGCCCAGGCCTCGTGTCAGGAGGTGTGTCAGATTTAAACTTTACCCTTAACTTCAAATGAGGTTTTACATACTGTCATGGAGACCCAAGACTATAAAATTGTCTCATTATAATACTAAATGGCCCAAATTAATTTTATAAGTTGTAATAGCACAATTGTTCTAAGTTTATATATTTCACGTCTTATTTTATTAAATGTAAACATTTAAAATACACTCTTTTTATAACCTTGTTTTTAAAATTTTTTTTATTAACATACAGTATTTTTCTAACCTGGTTTCGACAGGTCCTTGTTACATAGCCTGGGGCTCAGACTCTGGGAAGCACCGAGTGTGAGTGGCGTCTAAGGCCTCAGGGAAACCAGCAGGTGTCGATTTCATCTCTCATGATAAAACTCGCTGTGTGCCCTGTGCAGGTGGCAAGGTTCTCAGTCAACTGTAGGTTTATTAGAGTTTTTCAAAAGTTTCATGGCATTCAAACTATACATGACCAGTTATTTTACCCCAAAAGCCTACTTCTAAAAAAGTATTCTTCAAGTGAGTATGGTGACCTAATAATTAGGAGTCATTAGTCATGGACTAGGTTTAAAATGCGGCAGATTTGGTATTCACTGGATGGAGCAGCTCCTCTTTCCCTGACCCCATGTATATGAATGGAAAGGAGGTAGAGTGTCAAAGGCTCTGCTCACCAGACTATGTAATTACAAATTTTGTATTAGGAGAACAGCTCAGATGCTGTGGCTGAGGAAGGTTAGGAATCAGTACTGTAGCTTCCCAGCCAATGGCATCAGCCCCAAACTGCTCTGCAGACCTTGAGATTTATCACAAGGTAAGTAAACATTTTTTGAAACTTAATATGTCCTTAAATTAAATGTTCCTGATCTGCATTATCTGAGTTCCCATGCCCCTGAGCATCCACACTTGGAGAGAAATTTTATCCCATTGCTTTATTTATGTATTTAATTTATTTTTTATTGTTGAAGTATCATTGGTATACACTATTATATTAGTTTCAGGTGTACAACATAGTAATTTGATAATTCTATATATGACTCGGTGCCCACCATTATAATTACAGTAACTGTCACTATACAATGTTATTATAATATTATTGGCTAGATTCCCGGCACTGTACTTTTCATCTCCATGATTTACTTATTTTATAGCTGTAAGTTTGTACCTTTTAATCTTCCTCACCAATTTTCCCAACCCCCCACCCCTCTCTCCTCTGGTAACCACGTTTATTCTCTGTATTTAAGAGTCTGTTTTGTGGGTGCCTGGGTGGTCCCGTTATAAGCATTTGACCCTTGATTTTGTCCCAGGTCATGATCTCAGCGTCATGAGATTGAGCCCCATGTCAGGCTCAGAGCTGAGCATAGACTTGCTTTAAGATTCTCTCATTCCCTCTCCCTCTGCCCACCCCCCACCCCATACACTCTCCTTTTCTCTCTTTCTCTTAAAAAAAAAAAAGGAGTCTGTTTTGTTTCTTCATTTGTTTTTTAAGATACTCCATATAAGCAAGAGAGATTTTAAATAACCAAAATACTAA
Organism: Enhydra lutris kenyoni; assembly: GCF_002288905.1. Classification (NCBI taxonomy): domain Eukaryota; kingdom Metazoa; phylum Chordata; class Mammalia; order Carnivora; family Mustelidae; genus Enhydra; species Enhydra lutris. The sequence goes on from NW_019154105.1 coordinate 5,486,036, forward strand.
GATTGAGACTTTTATTAAATAAGAAACCACCAGCTTTGGTAAAGCCTCTGCTTTCAGTGGCCTGACCGGGGTTCTGAGGTACAGTGATGCTGCAAGATGCTGACCCAGTCGGAGGGGTTCCGAGCACTCCTCTCGAAAAGTGTGCAAGGAGACTTGGGCATACTGCGATACAGTGTGCTCAGCCAGCTCTGTGTCTTCACTTTGCAGTCTTTGGAGAAGGAAGAGTCTCTAGAGCATATATTAGGTTCTGGAAAGGTATAAGTTATAGTTGTCATTAAAGCAGCTTTGGGATCAAGGATAATTGAATTTTAAACGCTCGGATTGCAATGTCTGCTCTATCTCCCTATTCTTGCCATTAAGCAAAACCTAGAGTAAAGCCAGTAGATCAGAATATCCTACTTGTCTCCTCACTTGCCTAAGGGGTGGAAGTCCTTCTCCTTTCAGGCAATTATACCCTCTCCACAAATTCTTCAGATAGTCAATGAGCTGGATATGGGGCTGGTAATAATTCTCCTTCTCTCTCAGGTGATTCCTTGGCATTCTTGTGCCCCAGAAAGTCCAACTGAACCATCGCTTCTCTTCAGTGAATTTTCCAACACTGTTAAAAATGTATCTTCTTAAAGATAATTCAGGTTTTTAGAAGGCTCTGGAAAGATCTTCTTTTCTTTCTGTCAAATTCTGAGATTATTTTGATTTCAGGTAGCAACCAAGGAAAGAATATTTTCTCTATTCTCTACCTATTGGAACAATGTTAACATAAAATAACAAAGGCCTGGAATGGCCTTCTTTCTTATTCTGAATCCATACCGGTTTCATCCACTGTCTAATGAGATAGGGCATGTTGGTGGAATGGCAAGTAGACCGAGGTGATTTGAAAAGTATTGAATGGTCAAAAGAGCTGGATAGGTAAGTATTAGCCAGTGGTTGGGATACAAATCCTGGATATCCATTTATTTTGGTCACATCACAGTTTTTGAGGAATAATATTTAAATGCTATTGTAGGCCTTGGAACAATGCCATTCATCTGTGTGTTGGCCCTAAGCTCAAATGTAGTGTCTTAAATCAGTGACATGGGATGCACCTCCATCATGAAACCCCCTTGCCCCTTCATTTTAGGACCTTAGCTAGAATAATTTCAGTGGCAACGCTGGCTCATTTTTCTAGTTCCTACTATGGCTGCCACTTACTTAATTTTAAGGGAGGAAAGTGGGAATGAAGGGAGAGGGTGTGCCACATACTCCTTCAGGTGGGCCTATTGAAATCTAAGACAACAGCAACAAAAACCAGCACTAATGAACAAAACAGAGCAGATAAACAGTAACAGCAAACACCAAATAAACCCACCTAGTCTTTGAAGAGTACATTTCAGATAGACAGTTATCCTCAATGTCTTCCTTACTTCCACCAGTTCTTCCCGTACGGCCTAAGAAGAACCTCGATGGGGATGAGCATCTAGTGCTTTCTCTGCCAGTCAGAGGGCCTAGTCAGTGCAACATCATAATTTAATCTGGTGAAGAAACAAAAAAGCCTTACAGCTTTTTATATCCTTACTGCAAGCGCATCTGAGATCCAGGGAAAGGACCCCTCAGTACGACACAAGAAGTGCTGTAGAGAAAGTCCTAATTGAAACGCAAATGAAGTGAAAGGGAAGGAGTAGTTTATTCTGAAAAGCTTGAGGGGTGCATGGGGGAAAATTATTTCCGCATCCTTTACTCTCCTATCTTTTCTCGCTATCTGTAGTAATGGGCTCAGCAGTGGTCACACTTGAATAATATTTGTCAAACCATAAAGCTGGCAGGAACAAGGGAGCAAGGGGAAGAAGGTGTCAGCAGGTAAAGAATGGAAAGGTGTCTTTGTGGGATTTTGCATTTGCGTTGAGCTCTTTTCAATTCTCAAAGGACTGAGGTTTGGGCCTAAACCTAGCCAGGTGGTCCAGATGGACCAAGAGTGAACCACAAGAGAAACTTTTGTTCTTCTAGCTCAAGGCTTCAGGTAGCTTTTCTAACAGGCTCCCCAATCTATCTGTAGTCTTTCATGGTCTTCCTACCTCAGGAAGGAGTGTGGAGGGAGCCTGTCACAGTCAGATTATTCTGTTTAACTGAAAGAAAGTGTTTTAAGCCTTTGTTCCTTACATAAAAAAACTCCAACCCTGACAATACCATGAGCAACAGTATCCCCAGCCATGACCTAGATATGAATACTTTTTTCTTGAGTCTGGAGGGCATGGTGACAAAGTCTTGAAATTTTTCTCACGGTTGGAGGTATCTCCCACATGCCTTCTTCTGTTTATTGAAATCTCTGTGGATTTTGGCGACCATTAAATCTCACCTACCCTTGTTAACAGCCTACTAACTGTGACTTCTCTCTTCTATGGCTCTTGTACTAATCCTCCACAAAGTGCAACAGAACCCTTTAAAAAAATTGATGTGATTATGTCCTCTCCCTTGTTTATAACTTTCACTGCCTTACTATTGCTTTTAGGATAAATAACAGAACTCTTACTATGACTTACAAGATCCTGTCTAATCTCTCTAGCCTCACCTTGTATTCTCTTTGTCCTTCCTATATGCTGGTAGTTGTTGTTTTTCTGCCTGGAATGCCTCCTCCCTCTCTCCTTCCCTCTCCCCACCCTACTCATTTGCTATGAGGGGAGAAGCAAAGGATACATAGAAGTTAACGGGACAAACATGACTTGCCCATGGACATCTTCCCTGATCCCTCCACCCCTTTCACCTATGTCACCTTCCTTTGTCTTTGTGGTTTCTAAGAACCATGTGATTTCTTTTGGAGTTCTGCCCAGTTGAAAATTATACATTCATGTAATACTCCACCAGACTATAAACTCTATGATGAGAGTGTCTTTTTTGCCCCAGGGCTCATGTTAAATATTGGTTTATTATGATTCTAAATCCACTTGTTTGTGACTTAAGTGGAGTTGTTTTGATCTAGAGGTCAATGTGTCTACATTGAACAAGCTGTGTTGGGGTGTTGTGGTCATCTGTTCTTGATGAGCACTCAGTAGCTATTGTCAGTGCCTCTGGGGACTTATCAGTAAGAACATGTGGAAGAACGGCTATGATGTAATAGTCATTTAAACTTTAAATACTGAGAATTTGTGGGGACTTACCAAGAGTGTCTGGTCTGGGCCAGGCTCCAGTTTGGGTATCTCAGTAGCTCTCTGGAGACCTTGAGGCAGTAGCTCCTACTGTGGCAAAGAAACTCTTTGCCGTCAGTGGTAAAAACCATGAGGCAGCATGATGAAGGAGATCATCTTGCCTGCCAACACCAGACACTTCATTCCGTTAGCAATGTGCTCTAGCAATAAGGGACTTTTGCTTTGTGCTGACTGCAGGACATCATCTCTTCGTTGGCTAAGCTGACTCTTTCAAGAACCAGCTTGTAGAAAGGTACACCTCACCTAAATTTGGACTTTGTTTCTTTTATCTCCCCCTTATTTGGAAGAATAGTGTACTTAGTCTATCATTGGTTTGGAGCATTTCATTTCTTTTTAGCTTATTAAGAAACATAATCCTGTGTGCTATTGGCTTATGAAATATTATTATTATAAATTATAATTCCTACAGTGAACCTGGGTTAAATAAAGTATTGGTAAAGACAGTTTCAGTACCTAAGTATAATTTCCTCTGAACATAACAGCCTGCTTTAGTTAGTTGTTTGTTGAATGAGTGGGGCAGCCCGATACATACAGGGAGGGGGGTAGTCCTTGAGGAAGATCCATGAAATGTCAGAAGAGTTCTGTCTGGGGAAAATAAAAGAAAACTCATTTTCTTGGAGTTTTAAAATTGCTGTGTTAGGGGAGTAGATGATGATTTTTTTCCTTTTCTATTTTCCTATATTTTCTGGGCAGAAGAATGGCAAAGCATTGAAGAAAGTGAGAATTAAGAAAAGAGCATTAGATTTGATGATTTACTGCTCTTTTCTAATGACCTTTAATAAATGAGTTTCGGTTAGAGTAATGAAAACCAAAATCATCAGCAAAGGAGTAGGAGGTAAAGAAATGGCAGTGAATATAAGTTATACCTGACAAGTTTGTAGGTGAAAATAAAGGGGAAGATAAAACAGCTGACTTGAGAAAGTCCCACGATCAACAGAAGACTGTTCAGCTGCGTGAAATCGTTTATGCTGATAGATGGCAGGAAAAGTCTCTAGGCTGAAGGGAAAGGAGGTGGTAGAAAGAGATTATAGAGATTTGTGAGGCTTCTGTCCTGAGAGGAAAGGTCCGCGATGCTTAATAGGTGCTCAGTAAATAACGTAATAAACAAGTCCGTGGGATGAGGTGCCTCGGAGGACTGGAGTCTCCTCTCAGGGGTCCTGAGCAGCTAAGAGCCAGGCACTTGTCCCCATGTGGGGATATGGAGCTGCTCATACTGGAGATTCTGATCTCAAGAAGCTGGATTTTTATGTGAGATCCCTTTATTTTTAAAGTTTTGATGACTGACTTAAGCAGAAGTAAATAAAAATACTAATATTTAATCAAGCAGCAACCATTTGAAAGCCTGTTTTAGTACCTGTTTCTCCAGGTTGCTGGCATGGCGTTTAACAGTTTTACTGAGATAAAATTTACAAATACAGCTCACCCATTTAAAGTATATGATTCACTAATGACCTTTAATAAAAGAGCTTTAGTAGAGTAATGAAAACATTAGTAAATGTTAGTAAAGTTGTTTTTAGCAAATTCACAGCAAATTCACAGACACATGCAACCATTACCACAGACAACTCTAACACATTTTCATCATCAAAAAGAGATCTTGGATCCTTTAGTTATCACTCCTCTATCTGCCTCCTTCCTCACCCCAAGGCAATCACTGATCTTTCTGTCTCTGTAGACCCACCTATTCTGGACATTTCATTTAAATGGAATTGCATGTTGTGTTGGGACAGGTTCTTTCACTAGGCGGTGGTATTTTTTAAGGGAAGAATTAGGAATATGAAGAATTTGGAAGGACTTTAATCTCAGTGAAAGGAAGTCTAATACCAAGGTGAGTAGGGAAGAGTACGTAAGATTTGAAAACCATCCTCCGGACACCTAAAGGTATTCTGAGCTGCATGTGTGGACGCCTCAAGGATCAGTCTGTGGGAAAGCTTTGATTTTGATCGTCTGCACCAGGGCTGAGAGGCTGCTGGTATGCATAAGCTTGGCTGTGTCAGTAGTTTGCACAGCTGAGGGTTGACCAGATTGTGCCTGTGCTTGCCTATTGCTAAAAGATAAAAGTATCGTGCTGGGTTACACAGCTGTTCTTTGGTGTGTGATCCTTGAGTAAGTCCTTAATTCTAGTTACTAGCATTGCCCAGAATAAGCATGCAATAGAGAGAGAATAATCCAAGGATCCTGGGTGCCTGGACCCAAGACTTCTATGGTTATCTGATTATAACAAAGACAATCATCCAAAGAAGAAGACAGTCATCCTCTGCAAAGAAGCAGAGCATTTTCAGGGCAGCTGAGCATACCTATGTTCCTGAGGGAGCTAGCAGGTCTAACTTCAAGGGGTTAGCACTCATGGGGAAAAGAAAATCTTCATCAACAGCCTACCAGGGGACAGGACTATGGAATTTTTAAGAAAACCACAAGAGCAAAGAAGCCTGTTTAAAGTATGGGGCACGAGTTGGACATACAGCTAACAAAGATGGCAAGACTCCTGGGGGATTCCAGCAGCACAGCACACCATGACTTTCCAGTGAGAATATAATTAGGTCTGATGATGGTCGTTTCACCAGTTTGAGCATGCGCTTGGACCCAGGGATGACCTTGGATGGGCAGAGGACGCTCATCTGTGATGGGGTGACACCAGTAACACCAGCCTCATCACAGAGGCGGCCCCACTCTAGCATTCCAAAATCCCACCCAGGCAGAGATTCATGAAGAACCTTCTGAACAAAAAGTATTTCGCGTGGGTAAAAGTAGGATCCCATGGGTATCTGAAAGCCAAAATTAGGAGTGCCGATGTGCATCTTCTGCTAGGCATGGGTTTGGAGGAAGGCCTTCCTGTGCCGCGTGGAGACGTTCTTCAGGGTCTGCCACTCAGTGCATTCCCTTCCTGCCCCACTGTCTCCAGAGTGTGGTCCCTGCAGTGCTGCCGCTCTGGCCTCACATTCTCGGTGGAGGCGGCAGATGGAAGAAAAGATGAAATAAGTTCAAAAGCTGCCTCTCACTGTCCTTTAAGGAATGCCCAGAGACAGCCATCTAACACTTCTGCTTATGTTTTATGGGGCAGCCCACCTTAACTGTATGCTGCTTTAGTGGTTACATAGTTCCTGATATAGAGGAGAAAAGAGCTTCCTTCCATCTTGTGAAAAGCTCTGAATGGATTATAAACCATGCCAAGAAGTATTTGTGGGGAGAGTGGTTACTATTCTTAATATGAAAATTTGGGACATTATCCTGGAATCCTGAATTTTCTTTAATATCATAATTTGCAACCTAACTCAAGAGGTAACAACTGTTGAACATTTAAAACCATGCTTACAGTTGTGTTTTTGAGTTCACAGATGACTCGTTGATAAATTTTACTCGTTGCTATTTAAGATGCTGATTTAGTATAAAAGGAGACAAGGGAACATGCTCTAAAATTAGGAGAGGGAGGGACAGGATGTTCTGAAATATTTCAGTAGTTTATGTGCTTGTAGGAAAAACAGAAGTTATAAATTGAAAAAGACCCTTGAAAGATCTCGATTTTCACATTTCACATTCTAAAAATTTATTTTTATAATTTAAAACAAGGTGTATGGTAAATTTCACAGTATTTATATTTTATCACAACAATAATTTTCTTAAAAAGGGGAAAAGAAAGGTATGGTTCAGTGAATAAAAACATAGCAATAGTTTTAACTACTAGTTTAACTGTCTTAAACTACACTCGGTCTCTTCTCTAATCCCTGTTATTTGAAGGAACAATGCCAAATAGAAAGTCAAAGTTTTCTGCAATGGTTTGTTTTCGTAACAGGTATATCTTTTTTATTGAAGCATAATTACTATACAATGTTATATTAGTTTCAGATGTAGACACAGGGATTCAACAATTGTGTACATTACTCAGTGCTCACTATAAGTGTAGTCACCATCTGTCATCATGTTATTACACTATTATTGACTAAAGAAACAGTCATAATCATATACTTTGCATCTCTGTGACTTATTTATTTAATAATTGGAAGCTTATACCTCTGAATTCCCTTTCCGTATTTTGCTATTCCCTCCCACCTCCCTTCAGGTAACCACCAGTTTGTTCAAGAGGTAGGGCCATACATTTCCAGCTCTGGATATTTTAGAAAATTTTAAATATATTTATTTTATAGTAAGTACTTGGATTATCCCGAGGCCTGTACACATTGGGCTCTCCACAAACACTGCTTATCGAGAACATTCTTTCAGAATAATATCAGCACGGACGGTGCGCGGTCATCCTCAAACAAGAGCTGAATCACACAGAAGTCCGTCGGGATCATAAACAAAGGTCTATAGAGTTTGACACAGGTCCAGTTGTTGAAGAGTGTGGGATATGAGAGTCCTCCAGGAAAATATTTAAAAACCAAGTTCCTGCCCTCAAAGAAGGCTTTACAAGGTACATCATGGGGTTTGTTCCTGTTTCTATGAAGCAGTTATTTTCATCTCCTCTTGGGAAACTAATTACATATCCACTCAGTGGATGGCATTTCTTTCATTTTGTTTTAGAAGGCGGAGTGGAGGGGAGAGAGGGAGAGAGAGATCAATCTCCATATATGGCCGTCTCAGAAGCACTTACAAGGACATTCCTTTCATTCCACACCTGAAATTAACTCTTCCTTCCTCTCCTTTCCTACGATATCCAACAATTATTTGATTATTTTATACATATACCTTGTGCAAACAATTAAGAGAAACTTTTTTTTTAAAGATTTTATTTATTTGAGAGAGAGACAGAGATGGCTTGGGGAGGGGGCAGAGGGAGAAGCAGACTCCCTGCTGAGCAGAGAGCCTGACTCCAGCTTGGTCCCAGGACCCTAAGATCATGACCTGGGCTGAAGGCAGACACTTAACTGACTGAGGCACACAGGTGCCCCTAAAATAAACTTCCTTAAGCCAGGAACAAACACACAGTGAGCTTTTGGCACAGAGAAGATTCAAATATGCTCTTCTCAGGGTTCCACAAACACCAAAAACCAATATCATCTTTTCTCTGCTGACCCAGGTTGAACATGAGTTGCGTTTGGGGAGGAGGAGGGACATGTGGTCAACCTACAGCAAATCCTTTTTTTCCCCAGTTGTTTTGAAGTAACAGCCAGAGCAATGGTTTTTAAACTTTAATTTCTACCTGCAGAAACTCATTTTGTTTTGCAGATTCTTACTCATCATTCCTGTGATTGAGACTAAACTAGGTGAAAGTACAGCTGCCCAAGTCTTAATCAGCAGGAACCCAAGCCCCTCCACTGAGTCCTCTCTCTCCCCAGAAGACCTTTGATTCTGCCAGCTGAACTCAGTGGAACAGTTTGAAGACCACTGACAACCCGACTAGGCCTGGTGAAAATCCATGGAAAATGTGCTTGCGGAGCAAAATGGATCCAGGAAAACCCCGCTTGGGCTCCTCAAGGTCTGAGGCTGTTTATTTTCTGCTGCCCCCACCCCATCCCCCACCCTTGGGGGAATGGGGAACTTCGCAGCACTAAGGATTGCACCACTTGGGACTTGGCCTTTCCCCTTTCACTTCTCCACTGGGGGCCCTTCAGCACAGTATCTGCTTCATCCACCTCTGCAAGTACGAAGACATTTCACTGGGGATGGGGGCTCTCTGTGGTCTGTAATTAAGAATTTGGGCTCTAGAATCTGCCAGAGTTCAAAGCCGGGCTCCAGGACTTGCTAGGTGCAAGAGCCTAGGCATTCACTTACTCTCATTTTGTCCCAAATTTCCTCACCCGTGACAGAGGGACAATAATAGCACCTGCCTCACAGGGGTGCTGTAAGGATTAAGCAAGATAATGACTGTAATTCCCTTAAAACTGTGACAGATACGGTGATGTTTGGTAAATACAAGATGTCATTAGGAACAGTCTGTTCCCTTGTCTGATGCAGAACAGCTAGCTCAAACAGCTTTCTCCTTTTGCTCTTAATTTTCTGGGTCATCTGAATTTTCCTTGCTGACTCCAAATCTAACATCTGTCCTCTGCAATCACACATATGCATATGTCAGTTTGAGAAGTACCACGTCATTTCCAGGTGCCACTGCTTTCCTTGCTCTCTGTGCAGCAAAACCATAATGACTACTCCCAGAAGTTTCTAGAAACTCCAACTGTGTTGGTTTTAGTTTTCCCAAAGACGATTTTTTTCAACTCCTATAGTTCTTTTAGTTTGATTTCTCCTTCTTGTATCTTGAAAATCTGTATTTCAAGTGATTTTAAATTAGTACAAACAGGACTGGCTACATAATTTTCAGGACCCATTGCAAAATGAAGATGTAGGTGCCTTGTTCACAATTATTAAGAATTTCAAGGCAGTGACAGAAAAGCATTAAAACAAGTACAGAATCATGAAACTGGCCCTCAGCACAAACATATTTACAACCTTTGCTTTATTTATGTCACAATAAAGATTGGATATTCCATTTACACAGTGAGATACTTGTCACCTGCTAGACCCCAAGACCTAACTTTTATATTTACCTGCTTGTACTCACTAATATTTGTCTTATATTTTTCCTTAAGCTCTTCTTTCTGGCTTACCTCTTAACTCAGGCAAATGAAACCCTCAGGTGATGGCAACAGCCACATCCTTTGAGCTAACCCCCCATCTCTTCTCAAAGGCCTGCACAAATGGACTGTGGAGTGACCCCACCCCCCATGACTGGCCATTGCCTTTACCTCATTATAATACTTACATTTCCATCCAAGGAGGCGTCTCAGCCTCCTACATGATATACTATGTATGTATAAGCACGTTTACTTAAGGTGCATGTTCAATCTTATGTCTGCCTCTACATAGGTTGACAAGGCTTCCCTATCTAAAATATTCATCCTGTAGATCTTGGATACCAGCCCTTTATCTGTTATGTCATTTGCAAATATCTTCTCCCATTCCATTGGTTGTCTTTTAATTTTGTTGACTGTTTCCCTTGCTGTGCAGAAGCTTTTTATCTCGATGAAGTCCCAATAGTTCATTTTTGCTTTTGTTTCCCTTGTCTTTGGAGACATGTCTAGCAAGAAGTTGCTGTGGCTCTTTGGTTAGGGGAGGGGAGTTGGGGGTTAGGGTAGCCTGGTGGTGGGTATTAAGGAGGGCACGTATTGCATGGAGCAATGGGTGTGGTGCATAAATAATGAATTTTGGAACACTGAAAAAAATAAAATTAAATTAAAAAAAAAAAAAAGAAGTTGCTGTGGCTGAGGTTAAAGAGGTTACTGCCTATGATCTCCTCTAGGATTTTGATGGATTCCTTTCTCACAATGAGGTCTTTCATCCATTTTGAGTCTATTTTTGTGTATGGTATAAGGCAATGGTCCAATTTCATTCTTCTGCATGTGGCTGTCCAATATTCCCAGTACCATTTATTGAAGAGACTTTTTTCCATTGGATATTCTTTCCTGCTTTATCAAAGATTAGTTGACCATAGAGTTGAGGGTCCACTTCTGGGTTCTCTATTCTGTTCCATTGATTTTTGTGTATGTTTTTGTGCCAGTACCATACTGTCTTGATGATCACAGCTTTGTTATATAGTATGGAGTCCAGAATTGTGATGCCACCAGCTCGGGTTTTCTTTTTCAACATTCTTCTGGCTATTTGGGGACTTTTCTAGTTCCATACAAATTTTAGGATTATTTGTTCTAGCTCTGTAAAACATGTCAATGGTATTTTGATAAGAATTGCATTGAATGTTTAGATTGCTCTGGGAAGCATAGACATTCTAAGAACTAGCAGAGAGGATCAGAGGGGAAGGGAGAGGAAACTGAACGGGAAGAAATCAGAGAAGGAACCAAACCAGGAGAGACCCTTGACTCTAGGGGAATAAAAACTGAGGGTTGTGGAAAGGGAGGTGTGTGTGGGGATGGGGTAACTGGGAGATGGGCACACGATGTGATGAGCACTGAGTGTTATACACAACTACAGAATCATTGAATATTATACCAAAAACTAATGATATACCATATGTTGGCTACTTGAATTTAAATTTAAAAAATTTAAATTTAAAAAATTTAAAAAATATTCATCCTTATCATAAACAAAAGTCATCCACTCACCCTCTCTCAGGAGTCATGGCTTTGGAAAGCATCCCTGGGATCTTATTCGTTGTACATAAAGTTTTCTTTGTGTGACAACTTGGTGCAGTGTCTGACTCACCAAGGGGTGAACTCACGTTTGTTCAGTTAAAATTTCCCTTACTTTTATGTATGAAGGTTATAGGGACAGAAAATATGTATGTTCCAAAGACATTTGTTTAATCTTCCCACAGATAATAGTTGTAAACAAAAGACAAGAGATTCTGTCTAAAGATCCATGTAACAGATTCCTTTGAAGGAAATCACATATCTCTCTCTCTCTACCGGGGAAGGAGTTAATTTTTTTCTTGGATTCCCCAATGATATTTTTATTTTAATAGAGATCACAGGGTCTCATCTTTCAGTTGTCACCAGTCTTATAAAAAATTTCACTATAACTAATGGTGTTATATTCACTATATAAAAAGGAGGTTATTCACTTCCCAGTGCTGCTTTTGTTGTGGGAGGAATCTTTCCGGAAAACCAAGCTGACTTTTCTGCTATCTTTGTGCTGATTCCTTCCAGAGACGGAACCTGAAGTAAGGATTTAATGATCGGTAGTTTGTTGGGAAGTTCAGGGAAAGTAGGAAAGTTGGCCTCAAATGATGAATTATTAAGCCATCTATCACAGTGGTCAATTGGAAATTAATTCTGCAAAGAAACTCTGAGATACTAAAACACACACCACAAAATTATCTCACCTGGGGGCTCAAGGAGGTGGAGAACTTAGACATCAACAGCCATCAATCACTGATTGAGAATGGCTGAGAGGGGGCAGGGCTAAATCCAGCCAGTGCATTCTGGGATGGTATGGTCTCAGGGATGGGAAGATGCTGATATTTTCTGCTATATCTGCAATAGAATGTTGGAAAGAGAGTCTTCAAAGCAAACAAGTTTAGGTTTTGAGATCAGCACAACTTATTAGAAGAATGGTTTTTGGTAAGTTAACATAGAAATATCACCATTTACCTACCTTCAGTGTTGTTGGGATTATTAGAATTTTGTAAAGCAACAGACATAGCCATTTATATATACAGTGCCATTAAATTATTTTTTTAAAAATCAGTATTTCTCAAAACTAAATATTCATTGCAATCACTTGAAAATCTTTCTAGAAGAGGAGACTCTGACTCCACATAACTTATGGGGAAGGAGGTTCTACATTTCTAACAAGCTCCCAGGTGATATTGATGCTGCTGGCCCATGGACCATTCTTCACACAGCAAGATTTTAAACCATTCTAAAATTTCTCTTTCACAACTATATACGATAAGTCATAAAACATTTTTTCTGGATCTGTTGAGTTTAATCATAGTAAAAAAAAAAAAGTTTGAACACATTCACAGGAGTGTTGTACGTTAGCCTTATTTGGAAAATAACCAGCTGTGTTAATCACTGCTAATAAACTTAACTGCCTGGAGTTCCCAGAGCAGAGTTACACAAGAGACAAAGGGCAGAGTGAAAATTATATAGGATAGATAAGGATTTTGGCACTGTGGGAAACCTAAGAAAAGGCAAAAATTGCATCATTACTAGAGAATGAGGAAAAAGAAGAGATCCCAAAATCTATTTCTAAGTAATTCATGACACATGGCACTAATACAAAATTAATGTGATGTGCTTTGATATGTCTCCTATGTGCAATATATTAGGAAGGGCAGAAACGTAAAAGCAAGTTATATGCTGTTTGTTTGTCAAGGGGAACAGATAGACCCATAAATGAAGATACTGAACAGTAAAGATGTGAATAATCATCCTTAGTGGGAGAGATTTGTCAGGCACAGGGAGGTTATTTTGGTCTGGAATATCTGGGGAAAATACTGTTGGAAGGGGAGGATTTCAGCTGAGCTTTTAGAAGACAGGTTAAGTCTTCCTTTGACTATTGTGGGAGGGCATAGGGAAGTAGTCATAACTTTAGAGAAATGATTTTATAAAATATGCCTCAATAAGGGCACTGCTGGGATGCCTGGGTGGCTCAGTTGGTTAAGCGTCTGTCTTCAGCTCAAGTCATGATCCCAGGGTCCTGGGATATAGTCCCGCATCAGGTTCCTTGCTCAGCGGGAGCCTGATTCTCCCTCTGCCTACTCTGCCTGCCACTCTGCCTGCTTGTGCTCTTTTTTTTTTTTTTCTCTCCCCTCTGACAAATAAATAATCTTTACAAAAAAAGGCACCTTTTAGGAGTATGTGTTGTCATTAACAGGGCTTGGTTAATAACAGTGGCACACAATGTACTTATTGACTCTCAGCTGAGGGTAATGGAGGTAAAAGAGCAGGTGGCTAATAGTATAATCATTAAAATTAGGAAACGTGGAGTCAGATCCGGGTTCACATACAGATTTCAACAAGAGCTAGCTGTGGGACTCAGAAACACCATTCACCTTATTCACCTTAAATCTCTAGTTTCTTATACACGATATGATGATTTCAAGATATCTAAAAAGAATTGAAGTGATGATTAGAAAATTCATGAAAGGAGGGGCACCTGGGTGGCTCAGCTCATGAAGCACCAGACTCTTGATTTCAGCTCAGATCATGATCCCAGGGACCAAGCCCCATGTTGAGCTCTGTGCTCACTGGGGAGTCTGCTTAAGATTCTCCCTTTCCCTCTGTCCATACCCTCTTCCTCCCAACCCTGTTCTCTCACTTGCTCTCTCCCTCTAAAATAAATGAACAAATCTATATATCTTTTATTTTTAAAATTTAATTATATTTTTTCAGTGTTCCAAGATTCATTATTTATGCACTGCACCCAGTGCTCCATGCAATATGTGCCAACCTTAATAACCACCACCAGGCTCACCCATACCCCCACCCCCCCTTCCAAAACATTCAATTTGTTTTGCAGAGTCCACAGTCTCTTATGTTTTCTCTCCCCCTCCGATTTCCCCCAATTCATGTTTCCTTTCCTTCTCCTAATATCCTCCATGTTATTCCTTATGCTCCACAAGTAAGTGAAACCATAAGTGACTTTCTCTGCTTGACTGACTTCACTCAGCTTAATCTCCTCCAGTCCCGTCCATGTTGTAGCAAAAGTTGGGTATTCATCCTTTCTGATGGAGGCATAATACTCCATTGTATATATGGACCACATCTTCCTTATCCATTCATCTGTTGAAGGGCATCTTGCCTCTTTCCATGGTTTGGCAGTTGTGGCCATTGCTGCTATGAACATTGGGGTACATATGGCCCTTCTTTTCACTACATCTGTATCTTTGGAGTAAATACCCAGTAGTTCAATTGCAGGATCATAGAGTAGCTCTGTTTTTAATTTCTTTTTTTAAAATTATTTTTATTAACATACAATGTATTATTTGCCCCAGGGGTAAAGGTATGTGAATCATGAGACTTACACATTTCACAGCACTCATAGCAGATACCTTCCCCAATGTCCAAAACCCAACCACCCTATCCCTACCCCCCCACCTCCAACAATCCTCAGTTTGTTTTGTAAGATTAAGAGTCTCTTATGGTTTGTCTCCATCCCGATCCCATATTGTTTCATTTTTTCCTTCCCTACCCTTAAACCCCCCACTCTGCCTCTCAAATTCCTCATATCAGAGAGGTCATATGATAATTGTCTTTCTCAGATTGACTTACTTCGCTCAGCATAATACCCTCTAGTTCCATCCACATTGTTGCAAATGATAAGATTTCATTTCTTTTGATGGCTGCATAGTATTCCACTGTATATATACCACATCTTCTTTATCCATTCATCTGCTGATGGACATCTAGGTTCTTTCTATAGTTTAGCTATTGTGGACATTGCTGCTATAAACATTCAGGTGCACGTGCCCCTTCAGATCACTACATTTGTATCTTTAGGGTAGATACCCAGGAGTGCAATTGCTGGGTCGAAGGGTAGCTCTATTTTCAACTTTTTGAGGAACCTCAATGTTGTTTTCCAGAGTGGCTGCATCAGCTTGTATTCCCACCAACAGGGTAGGAGGGTTCCCCTTTCTTTGCATCCTTGCCAACATCTGGTTAATTTTAGCCACTCTGAGTGGTGTGAGGTGGTATCTCATTGTGGTTTTGATTTGTATTTCCCTGATGCCGAGGGATGTGGAACACTTTTTCATGTGTCTGTTGGCCATCTGGATGTCTTCTTTGCAGAAATATCTGTTCATGTCTTCTGCCCATTTCTTGATTGGATTATTTGTTCTTTGGTTGTTGAGTTTGCTAAGCTCTTTATAGATTTTGGATACTAGCCCTTTATCCGATATGTCATTTGCAAGTATCTTCTCCCATTCTGTCAGTTGTCTTTTGGTTTTGTTGACTGTTTCCCTTGCTGTGCAAAAGCTTTTGATCTTGATGAAGTTCCAATAGTTTATTTTTGCCTTTGCTTCCCTTGCCTTTGGCGATGTTTCTAGGAAGAAGTTGCTGCAGCTGAGGTCGAAGAGGCTGCTGCCTGTGTTCTCCTCAAGGATTTTGATGGATTCCTCTCTCACACTGAGGTCTTTCATCCATTTTGAGCCTATTTTTGTGTGTAGTGTAAGGAAATGGTCCAGTTTCATTTTTCTGCATGTGGCTGTCTAATTTTCCCAACACCATTTGTTGAAGAACATTCCATCCCAAAGCAATAGAACACACATTCTTCTCTAGGGCACATGGAACGTTGTCCGGAATAGACCAAATCCTGGGTCACAAATCAGGTCTCAACCAGTATCAAAAGATTAGGATCATTCTCTCCATATTTTCAGACCACAGTGCTTTGAAAGTGGAATTCAGTCACAAGAGGAAAGTTGGAAAGAACTCAAATACATGGAGGCTAAAGAGCATCCTACTAAAGAATGAAGAGGTTAGTCAGGAAATTAAAGAAGAATTTTAAAAATCCATGGAAACAAGTGAAAATGAAAACACAGCTGTTCAAAATCTCTGCACTGCTTCTTATATCCCATTTATGAGTGAAACCATCTGATAATTGTCTTTTCTATATGACTTGTTTCACTCAGCATAGTACCCTCCACTTCCATCCATGTTGATGTAAAGGGTAAGATTTCATCCTTTTTGATTGGTGAGTAATATTCCATTATATATATGGATAAGGAAGCTGTGGGGGGTGTGTGCGTGTGTGTGTGTGTGTGTGTGTGTGTGTAATTTCATTCATTTATAGATATCCATTCATCTCTGTAGATTGACTTCTGGGTTCTTTCCACAGTTTGGCTATTGTGGACATTGCTGCTATAAACATTGAGATACAGGTGCCCCTTCAGATCACTACATTTGTATCCTTGGGGTAAATCTCAAGAAGTTAAAAATGGAGGTATCCTACAACCCAGAAATTGCCCTACTAGTCCTACTTATTAATATTTGCTTTTGTTGCTTATGCTTTTGATCATATAAAAAAATTATTGTCAAGACCTAGGGTATTGAGGTTTTTCCCTATGTTTTCTTCTAGGAGTTTTGTGGTTTCAGGAGTTTTTGAAGTTCCTAGGAGTTTTGTGATTACATCTTTAATTACTTTGAGTTAGTTTTTGTGAGTAGGTTAAGACAGGGATACATTTTCTTCCTTCTGCATGCGTTTTCCTTGCTTACCAACACTATCTATTGAAGAGACTGTATTTCCCCATTGAGTATTCTTGGCTTCCCTGTCAAATGTTAGTTGATTGTTTTGTGAGGGTTTATTTCTGGCTTCTTAATTCTGTTTCAATGGCCTATATGTCTATTTTTATGCCAATGCTATACTATTTTGATTATCAAAGCTTTTTATTATATGTTGAATATAGTATGATGCATCCAACTTTATGTTCCTTCTCAGAATTACTTTTGCTATTAATCGTCTTTTGTACTTTCATATGAATTTTAGGATTTTTTTCTATGAAAAAAAAATTTTCTATGAAAAAAAATGTCATTGGAATTTTGGTAGGGATTATACTTAATCTGTGGATGGTTTTGGATAGTATGTAACCAGAATCTATGCTTTTAGTGATTAAGCTCTAGTACTTCTTCATGATAAATGCCAGAGCCAAAAGGGAATTAGAAACTTCTTCCAATCCCTCGTTTTATGGATTAAAAAAAAAAGATGGTTAAATTATTGCTGTTTACTATTTGTCCTATCTTGTACCAAATTTAGGCATTCTAGCTTTCATCCTGTTTACTTTATATCATCACTGAAATAAAGCAGAATATAAATGAGATTCCCAACTCTACTGGGTATCTGCCAATTTCTCCAGATTTTATACTCCATCCTGCTTCCTTCCATGGGTTGCATCAATGGACTCCCTTATTCTCTGTATTCCAGTTGGTTTGGATCAGTGGGAGCACCAACAGAAGGTTAGGGAGAAGGTGAACTAGGGTATGTATTCTAACAAGCTGTATAGTTATTTATACCTGCTTAACAAACTACCCCAAATTTAGTGGTATAAAATAGCCACTTTATTAGGCTCACAAATTTTGTGGGTCAGGAGTTCAAACAAAGCATGGTTGGATGTCTTGCTTTTGCTCCCCTATGTTTAGTGTCTTATCTTGGACCCAAAGACTAAAGCTGGCATCACAGCCTGGAGTTTATTGCCTAAAGACCTGTTCATTCACATGTCTAGCAACTGATGTTAGTTATTGGATGGGACCTCAACTGAATATTTGGCCAAAACATCTCCATATAACCTCTACACCTGGGTGAGTTTGGGCTTCTTCACAGTATAACAGTTGGGTTCCAATAGTGATTGTCTCCCCAAAAAAACAGATGGAAATGCATAGCTTTTTTTTTTTTTTTAACATTTTAGCATTGGGAGTTGTATAGTGCCACTTTCGTCATACTCTATTGGTCAAGACAGCCACAAAGCTCTGCTCAGATAAAGGGGAAGTGATATAATATAGATGCCAACACATGATGGGAGAAATGTCAAGGTCGTACTAAGAAAAGCATGTAGATGGGAGAATCATCTTTGGAAAATACAGTGGGTCACAAGATTGAGGCTTGAGAACTAAGGTTATAGAGATATGGCTCAATCGGAAAGGCATGCCTAAAACGGAAAGAAATATATTGTAGAATTTATGAAAATGTGGTAAAAAGATTATGTCATACAACTGATATTCAGAGTACCCCCAGGACTTAAAAAAATAATTAGATCCAGAACAGAGTTCCTAAAATGTCCCCAGTTCCTTTTGTGTAAATGTATTTTCTTCACCACAGTGTGTGTGTCATCTCAAAGAACTTCTTTACTCCCTGCTCCTCACTCTTTCTATGAAAGAGGATATCATTAGATAATATGCATGGGGAGATCTCTTTAGGCAGCAAAAAAATTGCTCAGTGTTTCCCCCTCTAAAACTCCATTAATCTTACTGTAGTATGCAAAACAGTTTTTAGTAGGGTAGAAAGGCAGGATCTACTCCTGGAGTGATGCTAGAAAGGCGGCTGTGCTGTTTCCATAAACATTTTCATAAGGTCATTGATAAATATGGTAACACTGAAAACACTGATAAATATGGTAACACTGAAAACATTTTCATAAGGTCATTGATAAATATGGTAACACTGAAAACAAACACTGAAAACAACACTGAAAATAAGGTTCCACAAATGTGTATACGACTGTAGTTATGGAATTATAGAAATAAAAAACCTATTTATACCTGAACCCCATTACTTTGTAGGTATGGAAACTTTTGCAGGAAATGAGAAGTGATACATTTAAGGTCTCTACTCCTTGGACCTTTGTCATTTATGAAAAAATTGAAATAGATCCCAACTCAAATTCCCCTTTATTCTCAGAGATATATATTTCAAATTAATTTTTAAAAATTACATGCAGCTGTAAGGGTAATTTTATGGTGACCAACATAACACAATAAAAAATGTCAAAGCAGTCATAATTTTTTAAAAAGGGTAATAGAGACTTGTTCTCAGTTTCTCTCAATGATAACATCTTGCAAAACTATAGTGCAATATTATAACTAGGATATTGACATAGATACAGTCAATATATAGAATATTTTCTTACCAGAAGGATCCCATACATTGCCCTTTTGTAGCCACACACACTTTCTTCTATGCCACTCCTTCCTTACCTCCTGATAACCACTAATTTGTTCTTCCTTTCTATAATTTAGTCATTTCAGGGATGTTACATAAGTAGAATCACATAGTATGTAAGCTTTGGGATTGGCTTTATTCACACAGCATAATTCTCTGAATACTCATCCAAGTTATTGAGCATATCAATAATTTGTCCTTCTTATCATTGGGTAGTACTCCATGGTATGGATGTACAACTGTTTAATCATTCACCTATTGTAGAACAACTGGGTTGTTTCCAGTTTTGTGCTATTATAAATAAAGCTTTTATAAATATAATACTCAGGTTTTTGTAAACAGTTGTCTGGGATAAATGCTTAGGAGTGTAACTGCTGGCTTGTATGCTAGTTGCATATTTCATTAAAAAAAAAAACACAACTGCCAAGTTGTTTTCTCTATTGGCTGTATCATGTTATGTTCCTACCAGTAATGTATGAGTCGTCCAGTCTTCCCATATCTTCACTACATTTGGAATCATTGCTTTTTTTATTTTAGCTGAACAACAGGTATGTGGTGGTATGTCTTTGTGATTTTAACTTGCATTTCCCTATTGACTAATGATATGGGATATCTTTTTATATGCTTACCATCGGTTTCTTTGGTGAAATGTGTTATGGGTGTATTTTTAAGTGTTTAATGTGAGTGAAGTCTATCTACTGACCCTCCCTTTCACCCTGAGGGGACTTGTTTGCCAAAGTTGCAGTCCCTGATGTTCACAAAAGGAAACCAATTTGCTCACTGTCCTGCAGCCCCACCAGCCTTCTATCAGCATTTCAAGAATGCCAAACTTTTCTTATTCGGCCAGAAAACACAATAGCTCTGTAATCAATCTGCTTTGTTCTCCCTGTGGCTGGCTGTTCTCAACGGTTGAATCTCTGCTTAAAGGTAACTTCTTCAGGAAAGTCTCCACTGAATTCCTTAGTATGCTCTCTCTGCCAGTCTCTTTGTAGTTTTGGTTTCCTTCCTTTTATGTTTATCCCAGTGTGCAATTTTACTTATCTGTTTGCTTGTCACTGTTTTCACTTATATGTTGTGTAACCTCCATTAGGCCAGGGATTTTGTATCTTTTCTCACTTGAAGTCCTGGCACCTGGGCTAAATGCCAACTGTGTAATAAATTGTGATTTGGTGAATGAATGGGAACATTTCCGTGTCATTTTATCAGATTTCAAGTTACCACAGACTTCCCCCCTCCTGAATATATTTTCTGTCATTTTCTTTTTAAATTTATCTATTATCATCACTATCACCATCACTAGGATTAAGCTAAGACATGCATCATAATTTACCATGCGAAATGCTCAGTAAGTACAAAGCTCCATTTTAGGGTGAGTTGGCATTCAGCCGCTAAGCATATTAACTGTATATTTAACATAGAAAACATTTTATTTAGTATTTTATTATATGTTATCTGATACACAATCCAATTCATAAGTAAAAAATGTTTACGTATGATTAAGGCATGTGAGAACATAGTCTAAAGTAGTGTTATGGGCTTGTGTCCCCCCCCACCCCGCCCCAATTTATATGTTGAAGTCCTAACCTTAAGGCCATTAGAATGTGACAGCACTGGGTGTGGTACAAAAACAATGAATACTGTTATGCTGAAAATAAATTAAAAAAAAAAAAAGAATGTGACTGTATTCGGAGGTTAAGTTCTTTAGAGAGGCATTAAAGTTAAGTGACCTCATTAGCATGAGCCCTAATCTAATATGACTGCTGTCCTTATAAGAAGAGAAAATTGAGACACGGATACAAACAGAGGGAAGACCATGAGAAGACTCAAGCACAAGATGACTATTTACAAACCAAAGAGAGAGGCTCAGAAGAAACCCCAACCCTGTTAACACCTTGATCTTGGACTTCTTGCCTCTAGAACTGTGAAAAAATAAATTTCTGTTATTTCAGCCCTAGGAAACTAATACAAGTAGTAACAGCAGCAATATGTAATGATAGAATTATAGGAATTACTGTTTGATTCTTTGCATTTTCTAATTTCTATAAAATGACCTACAAATTTTGTCACTAAAATTAATGTTACCCTGCCCTGAGTTGATAGATGGAGCTTGTTTGAGATAAAACTAATGAGAAAACAATGAAGAAACAATAGTTAGCCAACTATTCCCCTTCTCGACACTGAAGAATCTAAGCCTAAAAATAAAATTCACAGATGAAGTTGATTCAACTTTTAAAGTCTTGGTCAAAGAAAAGTGTACTGAATGGTTGGTTCTCTGAACAAATTGTGATCACCCAGGCAAGAAGGCCTTCATGTCTTAACTGGAAGTGGATCTCAGTGTGTTCCATGGCACAATGCTCTCGGAACTATACATGTGACTTTCAAGCCCTTAATTTGAGACTCAGAACACATAAACCACATACATTCCTTAGCCGTTACTTAAAAACAAATTCCAAAGCAGGGTTGCCCCATGCCAAAAGGAATGATAGACAACAGCTCTGGATATTAAACAGGTAGTAGAGTTTGTGGGCTGACACAATCAACCTCTCACATCATTAACAGAATCAATTTGTTCATACATCTTTCACTCCCTTGAATAAGAGCAATAAACCCAGAATAACCAGAGATAATTAGATAAAATACTTTGGACCTGAGGACCTTAATAGACTGGGCCAATCTTCACAAGGGAGAATACTGGGACCCCAAAATGCTTAGAGGAGTGTGTATGCACATATGTGCATATAGAATATTTATAGCATTCTACCTCAGTCTGAAGTTAGAGATAAAGAATCCTTGGAGATGAATGGAGTCTAAAATTTCTCATGCTATGAAAAGCACTTTGGATTCCCTTGATAGGCCTGTCTGATATCTCAGAGGGAAATACATTTAAGGGATGTTCCAAAATTAATTGCTTATCTTACAATGTTGGGCTAGAAGTTAAAATCCTATCAGCACTACATCTGGAAAATATAAAGGGATTGATTAACAGTTGGAGAAAGTGGTACTAAAAATGTAAAGTAACGCAATCTCGCCAGTGAATATTGTTTAGTAATTACTCTTTTGATAAACTATTTCCTCTCTTCAGCATGCAGAGATACAGGTACTTGTTTTATAATGCCTTGGAATTGATTAAGTAGGGAACTGATTTAAGGTCTAGATGTAAAGGATTAAATATGTACTAAAGTATAATAATTTCTACTGTCCATATTTTAACTCCTAGACCTTTACCAATGGCCTGTACACTAAGAACTTTTTAAGAAACAAAATTGGATAGGATAGTCCTTGTCCTTAAACAGAGCTTGGTCTGAGGGAAGAATCAGTCACATGAGACACTGAGTTGAATAGGGGGTCTCAAGGCTGTGATCAGAGGTTATTATTCTGCTCTCCCTACTACCTGTTCTGTCTTGCTCTGTAGAACAAGTTCTTCCTTGCCCCTTGGAAGAAATCTGGGACATCTCTCATGACTTCTCTGGTAAATCCCAAATAGTGAAGTCCTCTGGTCACTTCCAGAGAAATAAAAGCTAGTTTCAGTATTTATACCCTGTCAAAACTCAAATTTCCTTTGTGTGTGTGTGTGTGTGTGTGTGTGTGTGTGTGTGTGTGTGTGTGTGTGTGAAGATGTTTCTAATTTACATTCAGGTACTTTTATTTATTTTTTTAATTTAATTTTATTTTTTTCAGTGTTCTGAGATTCATTGTTTATGCACCACACCCAGTGCTCCATGAAATACATGCCCTCCTCAAATTTACTTTAAAGTTAAATATTCCCCTCCCTCCAGCATGAGCTTGCTCCAGAGTCATGGGCAGCTTTTCCATCTCCCTCCCCAGTTCGCTGCCCCTATTCTCCCACTCACCCAACTGCCTCAGGCTCCTATAAGGCTAGAGCCTAAGGTGAAGATGGGGACTCGGATGTGCTTAGTGGTGGGAATGGACGCAGCTGTACTCAGGTAGTCTTACTTAGGTTTTCTCAGGCCATGGCAGATGTTTGTTCAATAATGTCTTCCGGGGTTATTTGGAGACCACCCCCAGGATATTGAAAAGAACCTCCTCTGACATAGGTGGTGCATTTTCTTCTGGATAACTGTTTGTATATCCTCCCTCAAACCCCAGAAACTGGATGTTCCATCTCTCAGTTGAAGTAACCACCCTTCTAGGGCAGTCCTTGGGGCAGAATTTGAAATAGCTCTAAACTATTTCTTGATCATGGACCAAAAGGAACACTAAGCTTGAAAGGAAGTGCCACTGGCTCCCAAAGCGTCATTGAGCTCTCTTTGCTCTCTTGCCTCTGGCTAATTAACCACAGCTTCTTGCCTTTAGATCCTTCAGGAGTATTTCACTCTGTGCAAAAAACTACAGGGGATATAGATCAAATGCAGAGTTCATCAAAGCCTGATCACTAAATTTGAGGAAAGGGAAGAAAGGCTTCCTGCCATTTTCACGAGACAGGGCAGCACACTAATGACCATCTCCAAAGAAATCTTTTTTTTTTAGGTTCCAATTTTCTTTTTTTACCAAATTCTTAACTCTCACTAATATATAAGGCCTGCATGTTGCCAAGGGGAAAAACTTGTCTATAACCAACTCCTTTGCAAATTCTGCATAGGCAGACAGAATCTCGTTTTGGATCTTACTGTTGGATGCTTTTTTAGCTCTCAGCAAAAAGTAAGACACACATTTTGTATTAGCAAATATATCATTTAAAAAATTTTTATTAACATATAATGTATTATTTGCTTCAGGGATATACGTCTGTTAATAATCAATCTCACACAATTCACAGCACTCACCATAGTACATACTGTTCCCAATGTCCATAACCCAGTCATCCTATCCCTCCCCGCCCCCAACCCCCAGCAACCCTCAGTTTGTTTCCTGAGATTGAGTCTCTTATGGTTTGTCTCCCTCCCTGGTTCCATCTTGTTTCATTTGTTCCCTCTCTGCCCCCCATGACCCCCCACCCTGCCTCTCAAATTCCTCATATCAGAGAGATAATATGATAATTGTCTTTCTCTGATTGACTTATTTTGCTTAGCATAATACCCTCTAGTTCCATCCATGTCATTGAAAATGGCAATATTTCAGGTTTTTTGATGGCTATATAGTATTCCATTGTGTGTCTGTGTGTGTACATATATATATCACTTCTTCTTTATCCATTCATCTGTTGATGGACATCTAGGTTCTTTCCATAGTTTGGCTATTGTGGACATTGCTGCTATAAACATTCAGGTGCACATGCCCCATTGGATCACTATATTTATATCTTTAGGGTAAATACCTAGTAGTGCAATTGCTGAGTCGAAGGGTAGCTCTGTTTTCAACTTTTTGAGGAACCTCCATACTGTTTTCCAGCATGGCTGCACCAGTTTGCATTCCCACCAACAGGGCAGGAAGGTTCCCCTGTCTCTGCATCCTTGCCAACATCTGTCATTTCCTGACTGGTTAATTTGAGCCATTCTGACTGGTGTGAGGTGGTATCTTAAGGTGGTTTTGATTTGTGTTTCCTTGATGCCAAGTGATATGGAGCACTTTTTCATGTGTCTATTGGCCCTTTGGATGTCTTCTTTGCAGAAATGTATGTTCATATTTTCTGTCCATTTCTTGATTGTATTATTTGTTCTTTGGGTATTAAATTTGATAAGTTCTTTATAGATTTTGGATACTAACCCTTTATCTGATACATCATTTGCAAATATCTTCTCCCATTCTGTCAGTTGTCTTTTGGTTTTGTTGACTGTTTCCTTTGCTGTGCAAAAGCTTTTGATCTTGATGAAGTCCCAGTGGTTCATTTTTGCCCTTGCTTCCCTTCTCTTTGTGATGTTTCTAGGAAGAAGTTGCTGTGGCCGAGATTGAAGAGGTTGCTGTCTGTGTTCTCCTCAAGAATTTTAATGTATTCCTGTCTCACATTGAGGTCTTTCATCTACTTTGAGTCTATTTTTGTGTGTAGTGTAAGAAAATGGTCCAGTTTCATTCTTCTGCATGTGGCTGTCCAATTTTCCCAACACCATTTGTTGAAGAGACTTCTTTCCATTGGACATTCTTTCCTGATTTGTCGAAGATTAGTTGACCATAGAGTTGAGGTTTCATTTCTGGACAGTCTATTCTGTTCCATTGATCTATGTGTTTGTTTTGTGCCAGTACCATACTGTCTTGATGATTACAGTTGTGTAATAGAGCTTGAAGTCTGGAATTGTGATGCTACCAAATTTGTCTATTCAGGGTCTTTTCTGGTTCCATATAAATTTTAGGATTATTTGTTCCATTTTTTAAAAAATTAATGCCATTTTCATAGGGATTGCATTAAATGTATAGATTGCTTTAGGTAGCATCAACATTTTCACAATATTTGTTCTTCCAATCCATGAGCATGGAATGTTTTTTCCTTTTTTGTGTGTGTCTGCCTCAATTTCTTTCATGAGTACTTTATAGTTTTCTGAGTACAGTTTCTTTGCCTCTTTGGTTAGGTTTATTCTAAGGTATCTTATGGTTTTGGGTTCAATTGTAAATGGGATTGACTCCTTAATTTCTCTTTCTTCTGTCTTAATGTTGGTGTATAGAAATGCAACTGATTTCTATACATTGATTTTATACTCTGACACTTTACTGGATTCCTGTATGAGTTCTAGCAGTTTTAGGGTGGAGTCTTTTGGATTTTCAAAAGAAGTATCATATCATCTTCAAAGAGTGAGAGTTTGACTTCTTCTTTGCTGATTCAGACATTTTATTTCATTTTATTGTCTGATTGCTGAGGCTAGGACTTCTCGTACTATGTTGAATAGCAGTGGTGATAGTAGACATCCCTGCCATGTTCCTGACTTCAGGGGGAAAGCTCTGTTTTTCCCCATTAAGAATGATATTCACTGTGGGATTTTCATAAATGGCTTTGATGATATTGAGGTATGTACCCTCTATCCCTACACTGTGAAGAGTTTTGATCAGGAAGGGATGCTGTCCTTAGTCAAATGCTTTTTCTTCATCTATTGAGAGTATCATGTGGTTCTTGTTCTTTCTTTTATGAATGTATTGTATCACATTGATTGATTTGCAGATGTTGAAACAACCTTACAGCCCTGGAATAAATCCCACTTGGTTGTGGTGAATAATCCTTTTAATGTACTGTTGGATCCTATTGGCTAGTATTTTGGAGAGAATTTTCACATTCTCTTTTTTGATGGGATCCTTGTCTGGTTTTGGGATCAAGGTAATACTGGCCTCATAAAATCAGATTGGAAGTTTTCCTTCCATTTCCAATTTTTGGAACAGTTTCAGGAGAATAGGTATTAATTCTTCTTTAAATGTTTGGTGGAATTCCCCTGGGAAGCCGTCTGGTCCTGGGCTCTTGTTTGGAGGTTTTTGATGACAGCTTCAATCTCCTTACTGGTTATGGGTCTGTTCAGGTTTTCTATTTCTTCCTGGTTCAGTTTTGATTGCTTATATGTCTCTAGGAATGTATCAATTTCTTCCAGATTGTCAAATTTGCTGGTGTAGAGATGCTCATAATATGTTCTTATTATTGTTTGTAATTCTTCGGCATTAGTTGTGATTTCTTCTCTTTCATCATGATTTTATTAATTTGGGTCCTTTCTGTTTTCTTTTTGATAAGTCTGGCCAGGAGTTTATCTATCTTATTTATTCTTTCAAAGAACCAGTTCCTAGTTTTGTTGATCTGTTCTAATGTTTTTGGTTCCTATTTCATTGATTTCTGCCCTGATCTTTATGATTTCTCTTCTCCTGCTGGGTTTAGGCTTTCTTTGCTGTTCTTTCTCCAGCTCCTTTAAGGTGTAGGGTTAGGTTATGTACTTGAGACCTTTCTTGTTTCTTGAGAAAGGCATGTATTGCTATATACTTTCCTCTCAGGGTCCCCTTTGCTGTGTCCCAAGGATTTGGAACAGTTGTGTTTTCATTTTCATTTATTTCTATGAGATTTAAAAATTATTCTTGAATTTCCTGGTTGTCCCATTCATTCTTTGATGCTCATTAGCCTGCATGTACTTGAGTTCTTTCCAACTTCTGTCCTGTGGTTGAGTTCTAATTTCAAAGCGTTGTGGTCTGAAAATATGCAGGGAATGATCCCAGTCTTTTGGTACCAGTTGAGACCTGATTTGTGACCCAGGATGTGCTCTATTCTGGAGAATGTTCCATGTGCACAAGAGAAGAATGTGCATTTTGTTGCTCTGGGTTGGAATGTTCTGAATATATCTGTGATGTCCATCTGGTCCAGTGTGTCATTTAAAGCCTTTATTTCCTTGTTGATATTTTGCTTAGGTGATCTGTCCATTTCAGTGAGTGGGGTGTTAAAGTCCCCTATTATTATTGTATTATTGTCATGTTTCTTTGATTTTGTTATTAATTGGTTTGTATAATTGACTATTTCCTTCCATATTAGGGGCATAGATACTTAAAATTGTTAGATCTTCTTGTTGGATGGACCCTTTTAGTATAATATAGTGTCCTTCCTCATCTCTTATAGTCTTTGGCTTAAAATCTAATTTATCTGATAAAAGGATTGCCACCCAAGCTCTCTTTTAATGTCCATTAGCATGGTAAATTGTTTCCCACCCCCTCACTTTCAGTCTGGAAATGTCTTTGGTTCTAAAATGAGTTTCTTGCAGACAGTATATCAATAGGTCTTGTTTTTTTTTTTTTTAAATCCATTCTGCTACACTGTGTCTTTTGATTGAGAAATTTAACCCATTTACAGTCAGGGTAACTATTGAAAGATACAAATTTAGTGCCATTGTATTGCCTATAAGGTGACTGTTACTGTATATTGTCTCTGTTCCCTTCTGGTCTATGTTAGTTTAAGTTCTCTCTTTGCTTAGAGGACCCCTTTCAATATTTCCTGCAGGGCTGGTTTGGTATTTGCAAATTCTTCTAGTTTTTGTTTGTCCTTGAAGTTTTTATCTCTCCTTCTGTTTTTAGTGACAGTCTAGCTAGATATAATATTCTTGGCTGCATATTTTTCTCATTTAGAGCTCTGAATATAACATGCCAGTCCTTTCTGGTCTGCCAGGTCTTTGTGGACAGGTCTGCTAGCAATCTAATATTTCTATTATTGTATGTTACAGACCTCTTTTCCCAAGCTGCCTTCAGGATTTTCCCTTTGTCACTGAGATTTTTAAGTGTTACTATTAGATAACAGGATGTAGACCTATTTTTATTGATTTTTGAGGTGCAGTCTCTATGTCTCCTGGGTTTTGATGCTTGTTGCCTTCACCAAATTAGGGAAATTCCCTGCTATAATTTACTCCAATATACCTCCTATCCCCCTCTCTCTTTCTTCTTCTTCTGGGATCCCAATTATTCTAACATTGTTTCATCTTATGGTATGACTTATCTCTCACATTCTCCCCTGTGGTCCAGTAGTTGTTTGTCTCTCTTTTGCTTGGCTTCTTTATTCTCCATCATGTGGTCTTCTATATCACTAATTCTCTCTTCTGCCTCATTTATCCTAGCAGTAAGATCCTCCATTTTTTTTATTGCTCCTTATTAATAACTTTTTAAATTTCAACTTGGTTAGATTTTAGTTCTTTTATTTCTCCAGAAAAGGCTTTTATTTCCCCAGTAAAGGATTCTTTAGTATCTTCCATGCTTTTTTGAGCCCATCTAGCTCCTTGATAATCATCATTCTGCACTGTAGTTCTGACATCTTATTAATGTCCATATTGATTAGGTCCCTAGCCATAGATACTGCCTCTTGTTCTTTTTTTTTTTTTTGAGGTTTTTCCACCTTGTGATTTTATCCAGATAAGAATAGATGAATGAGAGAATAAAATATGAAAAGTGTAGTAAGGACCCCAGAAAAATATACACTAACCAAATGAGAAGAGACCCAAAACTGGGGGAAAAAAAGAAAAGAAAAAAATATGTATATATTAGACTGGTGAAAAAAACAGAGCCACACAGTTGATTTGGGGTATATTTTTGTCTGTTAGAAGAAACTGCCTCCCAAAATTTTAAAGAAAGAAAAACTTATATATATAGAAAAATAAGGGTAAACATGATGAAGGGATAGAATATGACTGTAAAGATGAAAATTTACAAAGATTCTAATAAAGGAATTCATAAGATAAGAAGTTGGTTGAAAAAAAAAGATAAAAGAGGAAAAAATGTGATCAGGTTGATCACTAGAGACTAGACCAAAGTCATGTACTTGATTTAGGGTATATTTTGGTCTGTTAGTGGAAACTGCATACAAAAATTTTAAAGAAAGGAAAAACCTATATGTATAAAAAATTAAGTTAAATACAATGATGGGATAGAATATGATTATAACAATGAAAATTTTAAAAGATTTTTAAAAAGGTATTGACAAAATACTCAAAAAATCTTAAAATAGGAAAGAGGAAAAATTAAAAAAATAGAATAAGAAAAAAATAAAATTAAAAAAATTTAACTTTGAAAGACTAAACAATCATTGAAAAAGCCATGTATTCTATGTGCTGTATTCCCATAGCTCTGAAGTTTTGCAGATCTCATTGATAGGTAACCTTGGTCTTGGCTGGATGTTTTTTGTTATCTTCTTGGGGAGGGGTCTGTTGCAGTGATTCTTGAATGTCTTTGCCCAAGGCAGAATTTCACCACCCTTGCCAGGGGCCAGGCTAAATAATCGGCTCAAGTTTTCTCTTTGTAGCTTTTGTTTCCTGAACATCTTCCATACAGCTTTGGAGGATGGGAATGAAGATGGCAGCCTCCCAATCTCTGGCCTGGAGGAGCATAGAGCTTGGTGGTCCCACTCCTTTGTGAAGCCTCAGAGAAAAGCAGTGAATCCCTCCCATCTCCCTGGTCTCCGGCTGCACTCTGTGCTCACACAGCCTGTGACTGAGCGTTTCGATCTCTGGCGCAGAGCCCCATTTGGAGTCTCCAAACCCAGCAGATTCCTGCAACGCACTCCTGTGCTGCTTCTCCTGGAGGAGGAAGAAGGAGGTCTCTCTGGATCTGCCACTTGTGGCAGAAAAGCAGTGGCTCGACTGTTCTTCGGATCACAGTTTAAGGTAACCCTGATTTTATAGCCCACTCCTTGGCTCCGTCTCTGCAGCTGGCTTCTCCCCTCTGATACCTGGGAGCTCTGCAACACGTAGACACTCCTGATGTTTTTGTGACCCCGCAGGTCCTGAGACCACACTGTCCCCACAAGAGCCACCCCCCCCCCCCCCGCCCCCCCGCCACTTAGCCTCTGGAGTGACGTCCCTCAGTGGAGCAGACTTCTAAAAGTTCTGATTTTGTGTCCTGCTGTTTTATTGCTTGCCAGGAGCCGACCCCTCCCCCCACAGTCTATCTCCCCATGTATAGCCTCGGATTACTTATCTGCATGTCCTACCTTCCAGAAGTGGCCACTTCTCTGTTCCTAGAATTGCTTCTCTTTTTCTCTTCAATCTCCTGTTGAGTTTGTAGGTGTTCAGAATGGGTTGATAACTATCTAGCTGAAGTCCTGGGACCCGACGATATTTAGGTCTCCTATTCCTCTGCCATCTTGTTCCTCCCCTTTCACCTTTGCTCCATAAATATATCATTAACATAAGTGAATGCTATGATAGAAACATACAAATGCCTTTGCATCAAATAATAGTAGTCCATAGAAGGAAAGAGGGAGTGTTAGTAAGTTCCAAGAGATAAGATTCCAACAAAGAGGAAAGAGAACATTCCAGTTTTTCAACTATGGGGTCCATTTGGATCACTTGGGGGATATTTGCTACAGTAGTTGGTATTACTCTAATATTCTGCATTTTTACTGAACAAAACATGGCCATTAAATACTATAAAGTATTCCTTCTAGGAAAAGTTGACCCTGAATCTAGGGTGTCTAGTACAAGTTTTTATTTATAGGAAATGTAGGAATACTTAACAAGTTAAGTGGTACCAATATAAGGAAACAAAGAGGTGAAGATGGAATGGGGAACATTTGATGAGACTGACTCATTTTCTGGCAAAAGGCAATGATTAGAAAAGGTTGGTGGGGGGGCAACAATGGTACATGTAAGAGACATAACAATCAAATATAATACGTGGACCTTGTAGATAATGCCAAATAATTATTAACTAGGTATAATCTGGTAGCTGTTTAAGTAAGAACATCCTTTTTTTAAAGGACTACACACTGAAGTATGCAAGGGTGACATGACACAAAGCCTCATGTTTTCTTTGAAATACTTTAGTAAAGAAAAAGAAAAAAGGGATGGTTAAGCTAATATAGAAAATATTGATTTTTGAATCTGGTTGATGGAAAAATGTGATTCATTATTTTTTCTAATTTAGTCTTTACAATTGTGCTTTTTAATTTATTTTTTTTTAATTCCAGCATAATGTACAGCGTTAATTTCAGGTGTATAATATCATGTTTCAAGAATTCTATATTCAGGCACGCATGGTGGCTCAGTGGGTTGAGCCTCTGCCTTCATCTCAGGTCATGATCTCAGGGTCCTAGGATCGAGTCCTGCATCCTGGGATTGAGCCCCGCATTGGGCTCTCTGCTCAGCCAGGATCCTGCTTTCCCCCTCTCTTCCTACTTGTGATCTCTCTCTCTCTGTGTCAAATAAATAAACAAAATCTTTAAAAAAAAATTTAAAGAATTCTATATTCAGTGTCCAACACAAGTATATTCTTAAACCCCACCAACTATTTCACCCATCTCCTCCTTCCCACCTTCCCTCTGGTAACCAGTAGCTCTCTATATTGGAGTCTCTTTTTCTGTATCTTTTATTTCTTGTTTGCTTTGTTTCTTAAATTCCACATATGAGTGAAATCATATGGTATTTGTCTTTCTTGCACTGACTTATTTTACTTGGCATTATACCCTGTGGTTCCATTCATGTTGTCACAGATGGCAGGATTTCATTCGATCTATGGCCATATATATATATACACACACACACACACTATTCCATTGTGTATGAGTATATATATATGTGTGTATATATACATATATGTATAATATGTATATGTATACATATACATACATATATATGCACATGTATATGTGTGTATACACACACACACATATATATGTATTTATATAGTACATATATATACCACTTCTTTATCCATTCATCTATCAATGGACTCTTTGCTTTGTTCTATATTTTGGACATTAAAAATGCTGCAATAAATATAGGGGTGCATAGATATTTTTAAATTAGTGTTTTCATATTCTTTGGTAAATACCCAGTGGTGGGATTACTGGAACACATGGTAATTCTATTTTTAATTTTTTGAGGAACCTCCATACTGTTTTTCACAGTGGCTTCACCAGTTTGCATTCTCACCAACAGTGCATGAGGCTTCCTTTCTCTTCACATCCTCACCAATAATTGTTTCTTATGTTTTTGATGTTAGCCATTCTGAAAGGTGTGAGGTGATATTTTACTGTGGTTTTGATTTGCATTGCCCTGATGATGAGTGACGCTGAACATCTTTTCATGTGTTTGTTGGCCATCTGTATGTCTTCTTTGGAGAAATGTCTGTTCATGTCTTCTGCCCATTTTAAAATTGGATCTTGGGAAATCAAAGGCAGAGACAAACCATGAAAGACCATGGACTCTGAGAAACAAACTCAGGGTTTTGGATGGGAGGGGAGTGGGAGTTAGGTGAGCCTGGTGGTGGGTATTAAGGAGGGCACATATTGCATGGAGCACTGGGTGTGGTGCACAAACAATGAATCTTGGAACACTGAAAAAAATTAAATTTTAAAAATACTGTAAAAAAATTGGATTGGCAGGGTTTCCATGTTGAGTTGTATAAGTTCTTTATATATTTAGGCAATTACCCCTTGTTGGATATATCATTTGCAAATATCTTTTCTCATTCAGTAAGTTGTCTTTTAGTTTTGTTGATGGTTTCCTTTGAACTGAGTTTATTTATCAGTTCTAGTAAATTTTTTGGTGGCATTTTTAGGGTTTCCTATATATAGTATCATGTTATTTGCAAATAGTGAGGGTTTTACTTCTTCCTTATCATTTGGAAGCCTTTTATTTCTTTTTGTTGTCTGGCTGCCATGGCTAGGACTTCCAGTACTATGTTGAATAAAAGTGGTGAGAGTGGACATCCTTGTCTTATTCCTGACCTTAAAGGAAAAGCTCTGTTTTTCTCCATTGAGTATAGGACATTAGCTATGGGTTTGTCATATATGTTCTTTATTATGTTGAAGTATGTTCCCTCTAAGCCTACTTTGTTGAGGGTTTTTATCATGAATGGATTTTATACTTTGTTAAATTTTTTTTTTGCTCTACTGAGAGGATTTTTTTTATGATTATGTTTTTATGTTTATTATGTTTTGTCTTTTGTTGATGTATCATGTTGATTGATTTGTGAATACAGAACCACTCTTGCATTCCAGGAATAAATCTCACTTGATGTGGTAAATGATTTTTTTAAATGTTTTGTTGGATTTGTTTTGCTGGTATTTTGTTGAGCATTTTTGCATTTGTGTTCATCAGAGATACTGGCCTCTAGTTCTCTTTGTGTGTGTGTGTATGGTATATTTTTCTGGTTTTGTTAGAGTAATACTAGCCTCATAGAATGAATTTGGAAGCTTTTCTACCTCTTCTATTTTTTGGAATAAAAAAATAGATATTAACTCTTCTTTAAATGTTTGGTAGAATTTTCCTGTGAAGCCATTTGGTCATGGACTTTTGTTTTTTGTGAATTTTTTGATTACTAATTCAATTTTATTTTTCTGGTAATCAGTCTTCAAAATTTCTGATTCAGTTTTTGTAGATTATATGTTTCTAGGAAATAATCCATTTCTTCTAGGTTGTCCAATTTACTAGTATATAATTTTTCATAATCTTTTATAATCATTTTATTTTTGTGATGTTGGTTGTTATATCTCCTCTTGCATTTTTTACTTTGTTTTTGGTTTTTTTTTTTTTTGAATCTTCTTTGTCTCTCCTTCTATTCTGAATGATAGCTTTGCTGGATAGAATATTCTTGGTTGCAGGTTTTTACTTCCAGCCACTGAATATATCATGTCAGTCCCTTCTTGCTTGCTAAGTTACAGCTGATAACCTTGTGGGGTTTCTCTTGTATGTAACTTTTTCTGTTGGTTTCTTATAAAATTCTCTATCGCCACTTTTTGTCATTTTAATTATTATGTGTCTTGTGGACCTCCTTGGGTTGATTTTATGGGAGACTCTGTGTCTCAAGGATCTAGATATCTGTTCCTTCCCCCAGATTAGGGAAGTTTTTAGCTATTATTTCTTCAAGTAGGTTTTCTGCCCTCTCTCCTCTCTTCTTCTGGAATCCTATAATATATATGTTATTATGCTTGATAGTGTCACTGAATTCCCTTAATCTATTCTCATTTTTTAAAATTATTTTATTCCTTTCTCCTGTTCAGCTTTATTGTTTTCCATTACTCTGTGCTCTAGGTCACTGATCTATTCTTGTGCTTCCTCCTGTCTATTTTCTTTAGTGTATTTTATATTTCAGTAATTGAGTTCTTCATCTCTGATTCACTCTTTTTTATGTTTTCTATTTGTTAAAAGCCTCATTGAGATCCCCCACTCTCTTTTCAAGTCCAATGAGTATCTTTATGTCCATTACTATAAATTCCCTATTAGACATATTGCTTATCTCCATTTCTTTTATCATCTTGTAGTGATTTTTGTCCTGGTCTTTCATTTTCCTCTGTCTTCTCATTTTGTGTAACTCTCTGTTTGTTAATATGTATTAGGAAAGTCAGCTACATCTCCTGGTCTTGAAAGTAGTGGTCCTATGAGGAAGATGTCCTACAGTGCCTTGCAGGACAATGTCCCCTGTTCATCAGAACCTGGTGTTTCAGAGGTATCTCCCTGAGTGTGCCTTATTGTGGCTCAGCCATGTTTGCCTTCAGTCCAGTTGTCTGCAATCATTCTCCTTGCCTTTTGCTGACAGGCTGTCCCTGTGTTGTCGTTAATGGGCTCATATGGGGAAACCTTGGACTTGAGTTGGTTCAGACGAGGTGTTTGCCAGAGCTATGGTCACACTAAAGTGCAGGTTCTCCCTGTGTTGTCCTTGACAGGCTTTTGTTGGTGGGTGGAGCCTGCAGTCAGACTAGATGCTTGCTCCCAGTGCTGGGGCCTTATGGGAAGTGGTTTGTGTGGTTCTCTTTCCCTCTCTCCAGGGAAGAAGTCACTTTGGAGTTGTGCTGGTCACTGTTGGGGCTTCTTGCACATGCTATGCTTGTGGCACAGGTTTGGATGGTCTCCTGGTGAGGGTAGGTTGTATTGTGTGGGTCCACAAGAGAACATGGGCATGGGGTATACTGTTAGCATCCAGTGAAGAGTGTGCTTGTTCCCATGAGTGTCCATATATCTAGGCAGCAGGGTAGGAGAGAGAAACAGTGCTTGCCAGCTCTTTTATTCCTGGAGAAGACTCCTAAATTTCTCTGCCACTCCTGCACACATTCTGAGATTAAGAAATGAATGTCGTTCCTGTTTATTCTAGGCATTTTTCAAACTGCTGCTTACATGCTCTATCTCCATGGGGATGTTTGTTATGTAGTCTTGGGGGAGTGTTTCTTATTGCCCTCCAGCTCTCCCAGTGCCAATTCACTGATATTGAAAGTTCTGGGTGTTAAGCTGCACTGATTGTAAAAACTCATGATGTTAAGCTCCTTTGATTTTCAAAGCCAAATGTTATGGGGATTTGTCTTCTCAGCACAGGTCCCCTGTGCCTGAGATGCCTAGTATGCAATCTGCTCCTCTTCCTTCTCCATGCTTGTGGTGTTCCTCTCACCTATGGACAGTCTCATTAGTCTATTTGCTTCTCCACTGCCTGTCTATCCTTCCTACCATATTTGATGTGGCCTTTTCTTTATGATTAGTAGTGGAGAGTCTGTTCTGCTTATATTCAGGTTGTTTCTGGGTTATTTACACTGATGTGGCTATTACCTAGGTGTA
This sequence comes from Enhydra lutris kenyoni, assembly GCF_002288905.1. NCBI lineage: Eukaryota > Metazoa > Chordata > Mammalia > Carnivora > Mustelidae > Enhydra > Enhydra lutris. The sequence goes on from NW_019154105.1 coordinate 5,522,124, forward strand.
CCCATGAAATTAATTGAGCTTAGAATCCACCTACTCTACCATGTTCCCCAGAAGTCCTCTAAAATGTTTTATAACTTCTCTCAAAGTTTATTTCTTGTCATTCTCTACTCAGGTGGATGTTTTCCTTCTCATGATGCTTCAAACTCTAAATTTTGTGGTTCTATGCCATTCTATGCCATTGGCTTCTGAGTTCTCTGCATCATGATTGAAGGAAAAAGACAATAGTTAAATTCATACTTCCACTGATACCCCAATGGCAAAAACTTGTCATATGGCTTCATCAGGATACAAAGTGGTCCCCAAATGCACAGCTACTTCTGACCTCTACTCTGTCCTATTAAAATGGAACAAAGCTCAGTGGATGGCTCATTGTCTCTGTTGCCTGCTGATTCCTGGGCTCTAATAACAGAGCTTCTGATTTAGCATGTGAAGCAAGCCTCAACAATCTGTTTCAAATCCCACAGGTGTTTCTGAAACATGACACACAGATATCTTCCATTATTCTCCCATGCTCTGCCATGCCCTGCCATGCCATGCCCTGCCCTGCCCTTCTCCACTCTGTGTCATGCATTGCTGACCAACATAAACTGTATCAAGGAGCTCCCTTACCCTGTGGCTTCTGGTGGTGTTCAGCCAAGGTGAGCACTCATGGAGACTCAAGGAGAGACTCGAGGAGAGGAAGAGACTGAGGAGAGGAAATTTTGTTTTCAGCTGCCTCTGTGGAATTGCTTCCCTCCTCCAAGAGTCATAGCTCATTCAGTTAGCTCTCTCCATATCCCTTTCTTTCTGATAAGAGTTCCTTTCCCTTACCACTTCCAGCCTAGAGCCAGTACCAGTGCCCCACCAGAATACTACCTTATACAGGTGGCTTCTCTTTTACTCAGTTCTCTTCAAATTTCCATCTGTCTCTGCTGGGACCATGGCTGATACACAAGGGGCTCATGGACAACACTGAAAAAAAAAAAGAAAAAAAAAAACAACACAGGTGAAGGCAGGATATTCCACAGCCCCTGGGGAACCTGAATGAAACATTTGAACTACAAGATGTTTAATGAAGCTGAAGCAAAAGTGAGGCATGAGAGTTGAGAATGATGAACTGAGTAGGATCCATACCATGAAGGGCATTTTTCCCATGCTAGAATGTCTGACCATAGCAGTGAAGTTAATCAGGAGGATTTGCAGTAGCTGAGGTAAGTAAGAAATGAGTTTCAACTCAAAGATATAAAGAGTAACGTCAGAGAAGATCATCAAGGTCCAATTGTTAGAACCTACCTACATTGTTACTAAAGGTGCACTTGTGGACTAATTAACCCACAAGCACAGAAAAAAAAAATGCCTCTGGAAAGAAAAACAGAAGTGGTAGCTAAAGGAAGATCCTGGATTTAGGAAAAATACAAGAAGAAATGTACTACCAGGACTATAATATCCCTTTTGCCATGTATCTAACCTCCATATTAATTTGTTTATCACCAAAAAAGCTTTGCTCAAACTTTGGAGGTTCTTTTCTTCCCTCATGGGAAGAAGTTTGCCCACTGTAGGGTCATCTGTTATAGCAAAGAAAGTTGATTTTTTCTCTTGTACAGTCAGCTTTGCTAGGCTACATTTGCTATGTGAAATAAAAAATACCCAAAACTAAAAAGACTAAATAAAAATTATGAGAAGTAGTAACTGCTAAACAGTATTAATGATTTAATATTGCAGACACCCAATGCTATAGAGACGTCTTATAATGTTTTCTAAAAATACCTAATTAAATATGCAAAACTGGAAAAGATTCAAGGCAGAAATTTTATTTCTTCCCTTTCTCTCACTCTTTGTTTAAGAACTGATATTACTACCTTTTTTGTTGCCTATTGTTACACATTTGCATATTATTTTTAAACCAGTTGCTTTAGGTTATTTTTTACTCTTTCCTACTTCTTTCTTCCTTGAGTATCTTATAATTTTTCAAACAGAATTCAAGGAACAAATATGTGAATTTTAGGTAAAATTTATCATCGATTTTGGCCCTAATCATAGAGCATTAGGGACTATTCTGCTTCTTTCATTAATATACTGTGGGTTGTTTTGTGGTGGGGGAAGCAAAACCCTGTTTGCCTTCTTCCCTTTGTACTGTGGGTATCATGAATTCAATGACATTTTCTAAGTTTCTATCACTCTAAACAGTAAAGAAGTTCTTCTCTCTTTCTCCTTTCTTAGTTATTTTAGCACTGAACTGGGGAGAGAGGTCATGTTACCAATGTCATCTTTCACTGGAATAATGCTTAGTATATTTTAAAATATGCTACATTTCTCATTTGAAGGTATCTTCCAAATATTTGAGTTGGGCATGGTATGTAGCCAAATGGAAGTATGCTTTTAAAATTCAGGGCTTGTTCCAAGTTGAAACTTAACTTAGGATTAGAATAAAAATTCAAATCAAGTACCAGGTTGGTCCACTGCTACTGGAATGTCAGTACCTGTAGTGCTTATAGCCCACAGTAAATAGGCTGCTATATGTAATCATGCTTGATATCACAGCTAACTACAAAAGATGGTTGCCCAATGGAAGGGCCGCTATTTCAAAGCACTGGGTGTGGTGCAAAAACAATGAATCTTGGAACATTGAAAAAATAAAATAAAAAAAAACTTGGATATTGATACAACTCATATTTATAAGCCAGGCCATATTATAGGTCAAGTTCTCTCTTAGGAATTGGAGCTAAGAATTACTATCCAGAGAAGGGGATAAATAGAAGTAGCAGCAGCTGAAAGATCATGAGGTGGAATTTATTGTTATCTATATTACAAACCTATCACCTGAGATAACTATAGCAGCCAGAAAAGCCAAAGGAACACACCACTATTAAAACAAAAGCCTTTATTTATTTTTTTAAAGATTTTATTTATTTGACAGACAGAGATCACAAGTAGGCAAAGAGGCAGGCAGAGAGAGAGAGGGAGAGGGAAGCACATTCACTGCCAAGCAGAGAGCTTGATGCGAGGCCGATCCCGGGATCCCAGGATTCTGAACTGAGCTGAAGACAGAGGCTTTAATCCACTGAGCCACCCAGGTGCCCCAACAAAAGGCTTTAGAAGATGGTTTCTACAAACTATTCCAACCTTGCCCACTTGCCACAAAAATCACAAAGTGAAATTAGCTTGAGTTAATTATATCATGTTACCTTGTCTGACAAACTGTCACCCAAAAGTGTCCTGCAACTCAAGGTCTCCATGTATATTCATCCTACATTTGGAGTACAGATTTTGAAATATGTATATGAAATCACATTTAAACATTTAAATGGAAAATAAATTAGATAATAAGTAATTACTAAACATGGGTTTGGGTCAATTCTGGAGAATCATGGTTATCAATGCATTCCCATCATTCCAGGTAAAAGCAAAGAAATATTTTAGATTACTTAAGAAAAAATTACACATGCTAATAAATTTATATATTCTTTTGCTCAAAGCCTGTATCATTAACCACTGTGCAGTTGGAGTCCTAGGAAGCAGACTCCAAGATGGAGTTTAGCTTCTAGGATGTTAAGAAACACCTATGTGATCTAGAAGTATGGAAGTGAATGGTGGGGTGGGGAGATTGAGAGATTGAGAGGAGGGTGAGGTCTGGCTGTGATATAGGCTCAGCAACAGCTTCAGCTGGGCCCACAGGGAAGCTCAGCCCTATATCCCTCACAGATTAGTCATTAGATGTGAACCATTTTGGGAAAGGACATAACATTGTGTTAGATGACTCTCTGCAGCTGAAATAATCAGTAAACTTCCCAGTAGCTAACAACTGCCTCAGGGTGACCAACTATTCCTGAGTTCCCAGGACTGTCCTGATTTTAGCACTGAAAAGTTCCAGGCAAACCACAGTGGTTGGTCACATTATTGTCTGCCAACAACACTTCAGCCCTTGAGACAACAAATTTTTCATTGATCAGGTGTGTGTCCATCACAACAACTTCACCAATTCCCTAGGATTCTAGGGACCTCAAGTTGGAGTCCAGTACCTGTCAAAGTTCTTAAAAGATGTTAAAAGTAACTGCTGTGTTTAGATGAGTGCACAAACTGGGCTTGCTTAGAACCAAGGAATGACCGTAATATCTTCTTGCTTATCTCCCAGAGAATGGTGGTCACACAAATTAAGATCATTTTGGAAAGGACTTGCTGAACCAAGGAGATAACACAACGTTAAAGTCTAGCACTCTATCAAGTTATTATTCATATACCTTTCTCCATGATGAGGTCTCCTCTACAGTATAATTCTTGTTCTCTGCAGAGTACAGCATATCCCTCTAAAACCAGGCAGCCTGACAAATAACAATCATGCCTGGAAACAATTATTCCATGTCAAAAATCTAGAATAAACAGGCTGTTTCGATGTCAAGAGAAGACAAACTTTCTAGTTAAAATTTGATATATACAACAGGATGGTGATATTTCAGCAACTAATGAAGTTCCTCACCAAATTTGGGTTTATGTTATTAATGTTAAGGTTGTAACAGTGACCAGATATACAGGTTGGCAAAAGAACATGAAACAAAAACTAGAGGAACCATTTGATTCATTGATATGGCAAGATAACAGCACTGGTCATGGAGGTGGGAATGCAGAACAGAGTTTGACTCCACTTCCTGTCCAAGCATCTTGGTCTGACACTTCCACTTTAGCCTCCATCCAGCTCTTCATACCTCAGCCACAAAAACCTCTGTTTTATTCAATGTATCCTTCTGGCTGACTATCCACAAGTGCTAGATCTGAGAACTTCAGAGAAGCAATGTTCATTAACTAGTAATAGCTAAGTGGTAACTGTGGCAGAGTTTAAAATAAAAGTAATGCACCTCCAGGTAAACTAGGAAACCCACTTACTCCAAGTAATGGATTCACAACCATATGATCACCTAATCTTTGACAAGACAAGAAAGAATGTCTGGTAGAAAAAAGTGTCTTCAACAAATGGTGTTGGGAAAACTGGACAGCAACCTGCACAGGACTGAAACTGGACCACTTTCTTACATTACACACAAAAATAAATTCAAAATGGATGAAAAACCTTAATGTGAGGTAGGAAAAACGTCAAAATCCTGGAGAAGAACATAGGCAGGAACCTCTTTGACTTAAGCCACAGGAACTTCTTGCTAGACAAAGGCAAGGGAAACAAAAGCAAAAATGAACTATTGGGACTTCATCAAGATAAAAAGCTCTGCACAGCAAAGGAAACAATCAACAAAACTAGAAGGCATCCTGCAGAATGGAAGAACATATTTTCAAACAACATATATGACAAAGGGTTAGTGTCCAAAATCAACAAAGAACTTATAAAACTCAACATCCCAAAAATAAACCAATTAAGAAATGGACAGAAGACCCTTCTCCAAAAAATACATCCAGATGGCTAACACATCTGGAGGGAAGAAAATACAGAGGAGGGAAGAAAATAATCTCTAGAACATGACCAAGCCACTCTAGGGCCAATTAAAGGTATGGCTGTGTCATCTACAAAACTCTTTTCTCTATCAAGCATAAAGACTGAACAGCTACCAGGAAATCTAAGGTCTTAAGTGAAATGAAGCACAGTATATTACAGAGTTTATGGGCAATGTCCAGAGTGATTTTGTTCTTTAGAAAACCTCCCAAGTCTTGGTGAACAACATTTTACATTTTGAAGTCAAAGCATACACTGTACTGAAAGTCTCAGCAAAGGGCTTTTCCTGAGTTCTCATGAAGTCAATAAAATATATTGCGTGATCCATAAAAAAAAAATACATCCAGGTGGCATGAAACATGAAAATATGCTCAACATCATCCATCATCAGGGAAATAGAAATCAAAACCATGATGAGATATCATCTCAAACCTACCAGGATGGCTTAAATTAGCAATACAAGAAAGAACAGGTATTGGTGAGGATGAGGAGAAAGAGGAATTCTCTTGAACTTCTGGTGGGAATGCACATTGGTGTAGCCACTATGGAGAACAGTATGGAGGTTCCTCAAAATGTTAAAAATGGAGCCACTCTATGATCCAGCTATTGCACTACTAGGTATTTACCCAAAGGATACAAAAATACAGATTTAAGGGGTACATGCACCCTGATATTTATAGCAAACTTATCAACAATAGCCAATCTATCAAGAGAGCCCAAATGTCCATCAATAGATGAATGGATAAAGAAGATGTGGTATATATATACAATGCAGTCTTACTCAGCCATCAGAAAGGATGAATATTTACCACTAACATTGACATGGATGGAACCGGAGGGTATTATGCTGAGTGAAGTAAGTCAGAAAAAGACAAATACCATATGATCTCACTTATATGTGGAATCTAAGAAAGAAAATGGATGAACATATGGGAAGGGGGAAAAGAAAGAAAGGAGAGCAGGGAAACAAGCCGTAAGAGTTTCTTAACAATAGGGATCAAAGTGAGGGTAGATGGAGGGAAATGGGTGGGGGATGGGCTAGATGAGTAATGGGTATCAAGGAAGGCATTTGTTATGAAGAGCACTAGGTATTGTATGTAAGTGATGAATCACTGAATTGTAGTCCAGAAACCAATATTGCACTGTATGTCAACTACCTAAAATTTAAATTTAAAAAAGTATGTTGTAGATGTTTTTCATTCTGTAACTATGGTGTATTACATTGATTTTCTCTCTTTCTTTTTCTTGCTCTCTTTTTTAACCTAAAGAATAAAATGAATTTATTCCTTTATTTCCCTATAGAAAAAAATTTGTTTAGTTTTTAAAAAATTATTTAAATTCAATTAGCCAACATATAATGCATCATTAGTTTCAGAGGTAGAGTTCAGTAAATCATTGGTTACATATAACACCCAGTGCTCATCACAACCCATGCCCTTCTTAATACATTGATTTTCTTTTTTTAAAAAATATGTTGATTTTCTAATGTTGAACCATCTTTGCATAAATCCCACTTGGTCATGATGTAGAGTCTTCCTAATATGCTGTTGGATTCAGTTTGTTAGTACTTTGTTGAGGATTTCTGTATCTGTATTTATAAGAGATATTCGTCTGTAGTTTTCTTGTAGTGTCTGTCTGGCATTGGTATCTGGGTAATGCTAACCTCATAGGAGGAGTTAGGAAATATTCCCTGCTCTTCTACTTTTTGGAAGTGTTTGAGAAGGATTGGTACTAATTCTTTAAATATTTGATAGAATTCAACAGTGAAGGCATCTGGCCCCGGGCTTTATTGGGATATTTTAAAATACTGATTCATTAGAAATAAAACAGGAACCTAATAAAAATTGTAGTGCTGTTTTAGACCTGTTAAATGATTACGTATGTAAACACTACAATATTTATGGCAGTTTACTTGATATCGATGTGAAGTTTGCTTGTAAAAGTGGGTGTCTAAAGGGTTACAATTTGTCAGTTTCCTTGAAGTGGTGGAAAACAAGTGATCTGAATTAGAGCATTCTATCACCTGATGCGGATGGGTACGGCTCATAGCAAGCACTGTGAACTGAGGGAGCTGGTCGATGTTTGGGGTATGTGTGTACCCTTTTGTGTGTTCTTAGGTGTTCAGCTGGGTGCAGTCTCTTTATTTCACCTAGTGTTTCTAAAAATAAACTGAATTTCAGTGAAAAAAAAAGTATGTTGTTTAATTTTTCCAATTTTGTGAATTTTCCAATTCTCTTTGTTATTGATTTCTAACTGTATGCCATTGTTCTCAAAGAAGATGTTTTGTATAATATCTATCTCTTAAAATCTGTTGAAACTTAATTTGTGACCTAACATATGTTCTATCCTAAAAAGTGTCCCATGTACATTAAAGAAGAATGTATATGCTATTTTAGATGTAGTTGGTTTATTGTATCAAATCGTCTATTTCCTTATCTTCTGTTTGGTGATTCTACCCATTTTGTGAAAGGGATATTGAAGTCTCCAGCTGTTTTTGTAGAACTATTTCTCCAGTTCTGTTGGGTTTCGCTTCATATATTTTAATGGTCCATCCCTAGGTGTGTAATGTTTGTAATTGTTACATCTTCTTGCTGTATTGAGACTTTTACTTTGTGTAATGTTCTTCTTTTGTCATTTAAAGTCTATGTTGTCTGATATTAGTATCAATACTCCTCATCTGTTTTGGTGACTATTTGCATGGAATATCTCCTTCCATCCTTTCACTTGGGAAAAAAAAAGATTTATTTATGTATTTTAAAGAGAGAGCAAGAATGTGCATGGGAGGAGAGGCAAAGGGAGAGGGAGAGAGAGAGAATTAATCCTCATGTAGACTTGCAGTTGAACACAGAGCCTGAGGCTGGGCTGATCCCAGGACCCTGAGATCATGACTTGAGTTAGAATCAAGAGCTGGCTGCTTTAGAGCTGGCTGCTTTGCCGACTAAGCTACGCAGGCATCTGGTATCCTTTCACTTTGAAGCTGTCTGTGCCTTTAGATTTCAAGTGAGCCTCTAGTTGACAGCATATAGTTGAATCATGTGTTTTTTATCCATTCTGACAGTCCCTATATTCGTATTGGAGAGTTTAATCCATTTACATTTAAAGCAATTACTTAGAAGGTAGACTTTTATCTGTACTTCTGTGATCAGAAGCAGTAATTAGAACTCAAAGCACAAATCCCCAATATTTGGAAGACAACAACCCCTTTCTTACTCTGGCTCCTGCAAGCCGTTTGCAAGCTGCTCCAGGAACACACAGATGCCTGCCACGTGGCTAGTGGTGGGGGATGGGCAGATGCCACTGTGCTAAGAGCTGAAATTGAACAAAATTAATCACAATTTACCTTCCAAGACTTCCCCCTGAAAGTTGCAAACCTTCCAGAGACTCCAGATTCCAGAAATAGTTACATCGGAGAGATTCTGTCAGTGCAATTGTTGTCTAGGGAGGTAGACAGAGAAGTGATGCTTCCTACTCTGCTATATTCTCAGAATACTTTCTCCTGGGTATAGTTATTTTTAACTAAAATATTTTCTCTTTCTATTCAGACAGAAATAATTCTTCACTTGGCACTAAGAGAAAATAGTGTGAAACTTGTTAGGCATGGGACAAAATCTAAGCAAGTTGAAAAGCTTAATCTATACACACAAAGTAAACATAGCTCACTGTAATTCTATCACCTCACAATCCATCACTTGTTACCAATGAGATTGGTGTTAAATTACAAAGAACAGAGAAAGCTTGGTGCACCTCTGATTTAAAGCAGCAGTGACATCCCAATAACTCACTTGGCTGGAATCAGTTACCAAGATTGTCATTCCAAGAAAGGACAATGGAGAAAATAAAAGTGGGAACAGTCCAACCATGCAATTATTTGCATTCTGCCATTTAAATTTTGTTGTCTAATAAGTATTTGATAATGGAAGCTGAACAACTTATAGAAAAAAATGTTTAGGCAATATAAGTTGTTTATACCTCCTTAATTTAGCAAATAAGAACATCTGTATGTGTGATAGGTACTGGAGATACAGAAAGAATAAGACAGTTTTTGAACTCAAAGAACTAATGGGGAAATAAGTGCATGAGTAGAACCCAAGAGAAGGGGCCTCTAGAAGTGAGGATGTGATTATAGGGATGAGCTAATCAGGAAAGTCTTGCTTTCTAAAAATGGTAACACCTGATTAGAGTAAAGATAAGTCAAATATTCCGAAATTAAGGAACTGGAAAAGGGTTACTTTTTCGGGCAGAGGAAATGCACAATTGGGAAAAGAGCAGGCCCTTTGGTACGGCAGGAAAAATAATAAAAATGTAGGTGTGACCAGAAGTGATGTTGAAATCACTGAACTCAGATCCTAAAGGCCTTTTAGGGCATGTTATGCAGGCTGGGCATGATCCCATAGACATGCGTGAGATAGGTTGTGGTTTATGTGCAACTCAAGGCATGCTAGGTATTATTTGCCTTTTCTCATCTCTTTAAGAATGTTTTTGAAAGGGGAAGGTGTGATCCTGTTCCAAATTATTATTAGAGTTATTAATCAAGCAAGAGTAAATGGCTGGAGATTTTAATTATTTATCTTATTAATAAGATAGTTGCTCATAATATAGGCTATAAGTATGCATTTGAGGTGAGACTTCTGCAGTTGGTGGAAAGGCACTAAAGGATTTTATGGGGGAAAGAAGTGATAAGGTCAGAATAGTTCTGTATTACCCTCTATGTTTATTCTTATAAATCCTGTTTTCCAGGACAATTCTGAGCAAGGTGGAAGGTAAAACTGGTTAGGGGTCTCTTCTCTCAACACCAAACAGTGATGACTCTGAGCAGTCTTACCCTACTTACCACTCCAACAGGGCGACTTTCCTTGCCCTTAATTTTATTCTTCCCTATCTCACCAAGGAGCCCTTAGCTTTTTTATCTACTTGCACTTTGACAAAAGAATGAAAGTTTTCATTTTTAATAAATCCACTAGGCAATCATAGTAGTCTCTACTCTGCAGAAGACCTCCACTCTGTAAAGGACAATCACTTAACTCCAACAAGACATCTCTGATATTAGGATATCAGTCACCAAGACTACCTAGAAGTGGGGTTGGCCTAGCTGGGGACAGGGTGTCTTTCCTTGGGACCTCAAAAATCACTAGTGTGAGCCAATCATCACTAGTGTGAGCCTCCAGGCTTGGAGCTGTTGAGTTTCTCTTCCTCCCGCAGACTCAGAGCCTGTTGGCCATCTCTCTGTATGAGTAGTAGGCTTTGAGCCAGGAAAATGCTGAAGACTGCTATTTAGGCATTCGCACGTGCCAGAAGATGTGTTTTCATGCATGGTGAACAACTGATCTGATAAAATGTCCTCGGGAAGCATCCAGAGGAGCCATGATTGAATCAAGCAGTGGGTGGACAGGAAGTGTGGAGGCAGTGGCTGTAGAGAATGAGATAAATGACACACACTAAAAGCTCTGATAAAAATATCCTCATGGGAAAGGGCATTTGACCATACATTTCTCTTCTTTGCTATTCAAGAATGTGGGATGGCAGATGGTAAGATTAAACTATATTTAGAATCCAGATCTTTAGAAATGATATGCACTAAAGTGAAATGGAATGGTAGATGATTGACATTCTTGAAAAACTCCTAACTTGTATGTCACTGAATTTTAAAGAATAAGCTTTTGAAAAGTTTTATACTATATCCAAAACTAATGATGTACTGTATGGTGACTAACATAACATAAAAATGTTTTATCTATTTAAGGTGAGGATAACACACAGCTACCTGGAATCCCAAATCCATAAAAAGCTCACTGCTTTATGTGCCATATTTTAGACTCTATATGGAAAAAGCCTTGAAATTCTGATGTGTTATGACATTTGGGGATTTTTGAACTCCGTTTCTAAGTTACACAATGTAACACTATTAAGAATCATTCATCAAAGTAAAGGTACCCTAGGGACCACCATCTAACAGTGAACTGTCTCTTGACCATTAGTTGTGATTTTTAGTATCTGCTCCATTTCAAATTTTTTAACCCCACAGTGTTCCAAATAGTACCAGTTATCATAACACTCAAAAAGAAAGAAACTAAAGGAAACTGATTACAAGCTTTCTTCTTGTTTGGCAATGAATAAGCTTCAATTTATAAACAAGGTTGTCTTTTAATGCACTGAGTAGGGTAGCTTTTGGAGGATACAAAGATGGGTATATTGGTTAGCTTACTGGTTCATCCTAGTCTGCCTGTCCTGACATAGTTTTAATAACTAATCTAATAAAATCTTTTTTTTTTTCCTTTTGTACCAGACTCAGTTTATGCATCTTTTCAGATCTGCTCAGCTCCAGTCCAACCTTTCTCAATGGCCACTGCCACAATAGCCTCAACTGCAAATACCACCACTTGTCTCACTCTCTCCCAGAACATCCTCTTCTATGGTGCTGTCATAGCCACAGCTATGGCAGTTCCACTGCAAGGTTTGATTTAAGCAGGTGCATGGAAGTTCTGGGTTACCCAGTAAGTTCCTGAAGTGGCCAAATAATATAATCCATATGTGGGTGAATTATTGTTCCATAGAAAAACTTTTAACAACAACAACAACAACAACAACAACGAAAACCCAAAAGGAAAACCAAGAAACAGACTCTTAACTATAGAGAACAAACTATTCATTACCAGGGGTGTTGTGGGTGGGGTGATGGATAGATAGATGATGAGTATTAAAGAGTGCACTTGTTATGAGTACCATGTGTTATAGGTAAGTGCTGAGTCACTAAATTCTACATCTGAAATTAATATCACACTATATGTTAACTAAGTGGAATTTAAATAAAAACTTTATTTAAAAAAATAGACAGAAGATGGAAGGGAGCTAACAAATTGAACATGCTTCCTCCTGACCCACTACCAGAAGTTTCCAAGACCTAGTGGCACACTTCATATGAACTTTTCAGAGATGTCCCTTTTGTCCAGGCAACTGAAGTTACAGTTTGCTTTGTAATGTATCACCTTGAGTTTCTTTCCTTACTTCCCTGCTTCACTTCCCTTTCTCTCTTCCTGCCCTGATCTTGCAAACTCTAACCCCAAATTTGTATGTAAGCTTTCCCTCAGACTCTGTGTTCTAGGGCTAAGGCATTCATACTTTCTGTGTTCACCTTAAGTTTAAACTAAATACAATGTATTAATTAATTTACTTTGGTTATCAACTTTTTATCACTGGATTTATTCAAGATAGGAATGGAGAGGACACCCAGTGCACGGTATTAGGGAAGGGGTAGTTCAAATCTCTTGGGTATTTAGATATTAGTTAAAGCCATACTACTCCAAAGGCACTGCTTTTCAAATCCTAAATGTGATGTGGTAGCTTGAGGGGAAACAAGCCCAGTGTTCTCTTCCAGGATGCAATAAGGTCCTTACCTTTAAGATACTGTCACTATTGGTTTCCTCTTCCATATTACGAACAGAAGCCTCAATTAGGGAAACCCTGTGGGAGGTTGATAAATTTGAATGGAAGAAAGTATAACCTTGTCTGCCCTTTCGCAAGTGCCTGCACTTAAGAAGTACAGTTTCAGTTTCAGCACAGGAAATATCAATAAATACAATCTACAAAAACAAAAGTTCTTTGGAGTTCTCAATAATTTATAAGAATATAAGGGGATCCTGAGACTAACGAGGTAATAGAAATGTCCAGAGCCCAGCACATTCTGGAACAAAGAAAAGTCCAGTGGCAGAGACTTCTGGTGCCTGTGTTACAGCTCTTTACTGCACCCTAGTTAGCCACTGTTTTATGGTGCTTTGCAATTTGCAAACAGCAGGTAAAGAGGCAGATATATTGAGTTACCATGCATAACTATGCTTGATATATCCTTTATATAATTAAGGACTTTTCTTTTAAAACTAAGGAAATTGTTACTTTGGGAGCTTAGCACTTTAACATTTGTATTTCTAACCTTCTCTACTGGAAGACTTCAGTGTTCTTGATGCTTTTTTATTTTTTCTTTCCATAAATGTGCCACACTTGTGTTCCATGGCACACTGAACTGTAAGAGCATATGTATTACATCTATATTGAAAAATTTGGTGTTTGAAGAGCAATGAAGAGAACTATTACCCAGAATGGCATTGGAGACTTCAGTCCCACTTATGGATATAATTTTAAACACTTACAAATCTTTCCCACACAAATATTTTCTCCTATAATTAGGGTAAAAGAATGGTAGTTCAATATTTGATATGAATAATACCTAATTCTTATTTTCTCCTTTTAAAAAATTTTTGTCTACCATGAGTGAAGTCAAATAGCACTAAAAGTTTACAGCAATAAAGTATACCACATGCTGAAACCATTGGTATATAAATCTGGCTAAGATGTGGGACTCTAAGAGTATGTGGTGTTAATATTATTTAGCTATATGCTTCATAGAAATTGTCACTAGAATGTAGTTACATTTTTTTCTTTTTCAATTTAAATCCAATTAACCAATGTGTAGTACATATCTAGTTTCAGATGTAGCATTCAATGATTCATCAGCTGCGTACAATTCCCAGTGCTCATCACATCACATGTCCTCCTTAATGCTCATCACCCAGTTACCCCAACCCTCCATCTACCTCCCTTTCTGCAACACTCAGTTTGTTTCCCAGAGTCAATAGTCTCTCATGGTTTGTCTCCCTATCTGATTTCTTCCCATTCAGTTTTCCTTCCCTTTCCCTGTGATCCCCTGTGCTATTCTTTATATTCCACATATGAATAAACCATATAATTGTGTTTCTCTGATTGACTTATTTCACTTAGCACAATCCCCTTCAGTTCCATCCATGTCAATGTAAATGGTAGGTATTCATCCTTTCTGATGCCTGAGTAATATTCCATTGTATATATGAACCACATCTTTCTTATCCATCATCTGTTGAAGGATATCTCCGCTCCTTCTACAGTTTTGGCTATTGTGGACATTGCTACTATGAACATTGGAGTGCAGATCTCCTTTTTCACTACATTTGTATCTTTGGGGTAAATGACTAGTAATTCAGTTGCTGGGTCGTAGGGTAGCTATATTTTTAACTTCTTGAGGACTCTCTATGTTGTTTTCCAGAGTGGCTGTAACATCTTGCCTTCCCACCAACAGTGGGAGAGGGTTCCCCTTTCTCCACATCCTTGCCAACATTTGTTCCCTGTCTTGTTAATTTTAGCCATTCTGACTGGTGTGAGGTAGGATCTCATTGTGGTTTTGATTTGTACTCCCTTGATGGTTAGTGATGTTGAGCATTTTTTTCATGTGTCTGTTGACCATTTTTATATCTTCTTTGGAGAAGTGTCTGTTTCTGTCTTCCGCCCATTTCTTGACTGGATTATTTGTTCTTTGGGTGTTGAGTTTGATAACTTCTTTATAGATCTTGGATACTAGTCCTTTATCTGTTATGCCATTTGCAAATATTTTCTCCCATTCTGTAGTTGCCTTTTAGGTTTTTTTTATTGTTTCCTTTGCCATCCAAAAGCTTTTTATCTTGGGGCACCTGGGTGGCTCAGTGGGTTAAAGCATCTGACTTCGGCTCAGGTCATGATCCCAGGATCCTGGGATCAAGCCCCGCATTAGGCTCTCTGCTCAGTGGGGAACCTGCTCCCCCCCCAACCCTGCTTGCCTCTCCCGCAACTTGAGATCTCTGTCTGTCAAATAAATAAATCTTTAAAAAAATAAAAGCTTTTTATCTTGATGAAGTCCCAATAGTTCATTTTTGCTTTTGTTTCCCTTACCTTTAGAAATGTGTCTTGCAAGAAGCCGCTTTGGCCATGGTTGAAAATGTTGCTGCCTGTGTTCTCCTCAAGAATTTTGATGGATTCCTGTCTCACACTGAGGTCTTTCATCCATTTTGAATCTATCTTTGTGTGTGGTGTAAGGAAATGGTTCAGTTTCATTCTTCTGAATATGGCTGTCCAATTTTCCCAGCACCATTTGTTGAAGAGACTGTCTTTTTTTCTGTAGATATTCTTTCCTGCTTGGTCAAAGATTAGTTGACCAATAGAGTTGAAAGTCCACTTCTGGGTTCTTTATTCTTTTCCATTGATCTTTGTGTCTGTTTTTGTGCCAGTACCATGCTATCTTGATGCTCACGGCTTTGTAATATAGCTTGAAGTCAGGCATTGCAATGTTCTCTTTGGCTTTGGTTTTCACTTAACTCAAATTTTTGTGTTTAAAGTACTCATGTTTCTCACAGACCTGTACCCCTGGAGTTAAAAATACATTACATGTTTATTAAATAAATAAATAAATAAATAAAAATTTAAAAAAAACCTCATGTTTGTTAACACACAAAATCATAATGGGTTTACAATTTGGCCTGATTATCAACTAGAAAATTATATCACACCTGGAAAACCAGTTTCATTTAGTGGAATTGGTCATTGGGTCGGTCTCTCTGTCTCTCTCTCTCTCTCTTACACACACACACAGACACACACACACTCTCACTTATACACATGCCTTCCTTAAAGATGTCTAATCTCAAAAGCTGCTTCTTCCTACTTCAACACAATTTTATACTTTCCCCAACCCAAAATAAGCCATAAATCAATGCATGCTTACATACACACATACACCTAAGTTGAGTTTTCATTTCCTGCCACCTTTCTTCAGTTTTATTAAAGATCTATCATATTCTTGGTGCCACAATAAGCTTATGGATACAACAGGCAAAACAGACACACAGTCTGTCATGTTAGAACATTTAGCAAATATAAAGTACCTTTAGTTTGCATGACTACCCCCTCACTAAAGTAAACTTCTCCGGGACAAGGACTCATACTTTTCCTATATCTCTCCATAAGATTCCTGGTTTCCCAGTAGTGTGTCAAGTTGCTTTCAACTATGAGTATCAGAGATACTGATCTAAAGGTGACAAATATTTGGAGTGTACTTTTCTCAAGTAACAAGAAATACAGAAGTAGTTTGTTGCAATGCTGGTTTGGAAGCTCAAGAATGTTATTGAGAACTACAGAGTTGTCTGTCTTTTCTACCATCCTCAAATGTCCATCAGAGCTATTAGAGTTATGAGAGGACTGCAGTTATCTTCGCATCACAAAGTCCAAAAGCAGGAAAGTAGTTTCAAATTCCCTCTACTGGCTTCTTTCCTTTTCTCAGTTAGGAAATCATTTCCCAAAATCTTCCTTACATCTTCTTGGTCATAACAGGGTCACCTAGCCATCTATAGCTAGTTGCCAAGAAGGCTGGATAATTGAGTATCTGATATATTCAAACTCAATTGAGGGAAGAAACAGTAAGGAAAGTGAGTGACCACTGGGCAGGCAAACAGCAGTATGTGCCACAACAGATTGTTAAATAAAGGCCTTGGGAATCGATGGGCAAAATCAGACTTGAACAGAGGTTGGGATGGGGACATGGATGATACATATGCTTAAGATGATGGAGTCAAGTCAAAGAATATGACCATATCCTGGTTCCCAAATCCTCAATGGATCTGTGTACATTTATTATTATCATTTTTTATTACTTTATGTTAGTCACTATACAGTATGTCATTAGTTTTTGGCATAGTGAATCTGTACACTTGAAATTTTGGGTGAAGTTTCATAAGATGATAGCAATAGTGATAAGCATTATTATTTTGTTGACATAATCAACAAGTACCTGAGGAAGTCTATAGGAATGGCTGAAGATCTTGTTTGTGAACAGAGTAGAACCAGGACATTGACACTGAGTTCTATGACAAATTTGAAGGTCTTCTGGGAGAATAGGCAGATTCTTCTCAAGTGGATGACCAAGAAATTAGTATCTCCAGATTTTAATTAGAGGAAGAAACTATAGAGGTATAGTCTATTTTGTTGTGAAGTTGATAGGAAAGTTTATAGAAAAACAGAAGTTACAGTTGGCACTGGGAGTGATTGAAAGAACAATGTCAAAGAGAAGATGTGGCTTGGAGGGTAGGGGAGAGAAGTATAAGGAAGGAAACAGGGATAAGCACATAGGCAAAATAAATTTCCTGTAAGGTTCCTATTCCAGATCCTGGCAGAAATTCAAGAGAATGAGAAATTAAGATAAATAGGAAGCTTATGGCTAAATGTAACTAGCTCTGTAGTGTAAGTAAACCAACTTTAAGGTTTTTTTGTTTTTTTTTAAAGAGGGAATATTGAACAGACTCTAAGGTTAAGAAGTTAGCTGGGCCTCAGAAAGTGACAAGAATCTAAGTCTGGTAAACTGCCAGAACCGTCCCATCTCTGTTTCTATGTATTTAGATAATTTTTGTCTGCTCTCCTAGGCTATTGATGGAATACAGCCACCCCACACTTCTTAAGCTTACAAGTTAAATTTCCAACCACTTAACAGGCTGACTTAATTCCATGTCCTTGGAGAGCACCTGATTGATCTTTTTTTGGATTAGATGGAGTCTACCTAGCCTCAACTAATACTGGAGAGACACAATTATGTAACATAATTATGACTTCCAGGAGCTCACACTTAAAATGGGAAGAGACAGTTTCAATAGAAAAGGGGATTATTATATGCTGCGTAGATATCCCAGTTATCTATTATATTATAGTGCTGAAACCAGAGATGTTTGGTATGATATGAACTGGTATGGTTCTAGTCTCCAGGTACAGCTCTAGTTGATCCTATCCTCACATTGGATTTTACATTTAGTTCAGTTTGTACAAGTGGGTGACCTAGAAAGAGAAATAGAACATGGAGAGGTAAGTCCAATTCCCAAGAGTTGCATCTATGTTATGTAGAGGAGATGTTTTAGTAAAAGAGGCAGGGGAGAGGTTGGAAGGAAGGGAAGAACTACACAGACATCAAGAGCAGAGATGATATTGTTTCCTTCACCAACAAAGATCTATAACTGGGCAGTACTGCTGTGACAGGAAAAGAAATGTGTAGATCTTACCCCAAGGATCACAAAATTTGATAAAGGCAGAAAATGGTGTTTTAGAAGTATCCAAGAATGGACTCCATAATTTTGAAGGTATCTTTTTGTAAATGCCACAGGAAAAAATTCTTTTATTTACTTTTTAATCTTTTTAAAAAAATATTTTAAAATTTAAATTCAGTAAGTAGGGCCCATGATGTGATGAGCACTGGGTGTTATACACAACTGATAAATTATTAAATACTACATCTGAAACTAATGTGCTCTATGTTGGCTAACTGAATTTAAATAAAAAATTAAATAAATTATCCAATATATAGTACCTCATTAGTTTCAGATGTAGAGTTCAGTAATTCATCAATTGCATATAAACTAACTTTAAATTAAAAAAAAAAAAAGGTAAACCCCTTGTAAGAGGTCCTCTAGATCTGGTAAAATAGCATAAAACCATGGAAATAACCCTGAATTTGAAATGAATACGCCAGACTTGGAATTCTAGCTGCACAACTTGTGTTACTGTGAGCAAGCACTAATTTTTTTTTAAGCACTAATTTTTAATAAAGAAGCTAATGGCAGATTAACATCTTTTTGACTTATAACTTCACATGGTTGTGAGACTCAAATTAATTAGCATAATAGCAAGTGGGAATCAGGTGAACTCAATGTAAATGTTAATATTGACCCAGAAATTGGAGGAGAAATATTCATATAACTGATGAAGGGGAAGACTCTCCCTCTAGCTAATAGTCCATCCTTTAGCAACTGAATGCCTTGGGGCTGGGGAAACGGAACTAGGTGATGAGTACTTAAAGTGCAGGGCCAGTCTTTTTCAGGATGGATAAAAGCTCTGAAATTTTCCTTTATAAGAAGTATATTCCGTAATCATCAAGCAGGCCTCTCTGCAGGATTTTTGGAAGCACAAGACCAGGTAGAAACACTGGGAAACTTGAGTGGTAGGCAGGGCCAACTTGGTCAGAAGTCCATGGAGCTCACAGAACAGCCTGTTGGTTTGGGTATAGAGAAGTCTGTCATAAAGCCTGGACTTTGGGGATGGAGGAAAGGAGCAGAGAAGCCTGTGTTGGGAGGGCGATGTCCTAGAAATAAGTGCTTGGGGACTTTTTGTTTGGGTGTACATCTGTTTGATCTAGAGGTCAGCAGGGCCACAACAGGAACATCCAAGCACCAACTGGCTTGCCGTCTGCAAGAAAGAATCTTGCAGGAACTCTGCTTGCTAGTTTCAGCTCTTTTAGGAGCTGGTTGGATTTCATCGGGCAAACCCCTTGGACCCTCTCAGGATCAAACCACCCACTTTTCTTAAGTTTTTATCTTATATTTATAGTCAAGAATATGGGATCCTTGCTTAAAAGAGGAGACAGTTGGGGCAGACAGAGCTTAAACTGTTGAGCTGTCCAGGCCAACAGAATACTCTGCAATTCTCTGAGTAATCTACTAGCTAGAAATGTGGTCCTCTCTGAGAGCGTTCAGTTCAAACAAGTGCGATAGGGCCACATAACAAAAATTCTCAGGATGCTCTTACCCCACCCACCCCCTGCTATCTTATCTCCCTTCCAAGACCCCAAGCAGTAGGGACATGAATAATAGATATTGTACACACCAAGATGGTTGGTGAATGATCTAATCACTGGATAGGGATGGTCCCATAAATGCAATCATGCCTTGTTTATTTTAAAAGAGGAAAGAGGCAGGAAGGATTAAAGCAGGAGAATTGGGGAAGAATGAATATTATGTTTAGAATAAAGGTTTTAAAATCCACTCTGAGCCAAAAGGGGAATCCCACTCTTTTTGCATGAACTTACTTCCTCTTTTACATATTTGGGAGGACGGTGTAATTAGCTAAGGACACTGAGCAACCTCAAGGAAAGCATTTGGAAGTCCCCTCTGGCCCTCATTTCAAAAGGAGCCTCTTAGTTTGGCTCAAAGTTCTTACCACAAATGTGCTGAATCAGGCCCTGGATGCCTTCTGTCTGCCAGCAAGAATGGGACTCTTGGAGGTACCCATTAGCAGGAAGTCTAATTCACTTTCTGGTAAGAACAATAAAGGGAATGACCCTAAATTTCGGATTATACAAGCAAGCTCATGTGATGGCTTGTCATATTCTACATGTACATTTGAACTTCTGTTTCAATCATTGCCACCTCTTTGCTAATCGAGGGGGTATATCCTCATAAACAAAAATATGTTAAGCATCAAAAAGGAGATGTAGTGAGAGTCAGACCAAACACTTCTTTTTTTTTTTTTTTTAAAGATTTTATTTATTTATTTGTCAGAGAGAGAGAGAGGGAGAGAGAGCAAGCACAGGCAGACAGAATGGCAGGCAGAGGCAGAGGGAGAAGCAGGCTCCCTGATGAGCAAGGAGCCCGATGTGGGACTCGATCCCAGGACGCCGGGACCATGACCTGAGCCGAAGGCAGCTGCTTAACCAACTGAGCCACCCAGGCGTCCCAAACCAAACACTTCTAAAAGAAATCTTGTTTAATCACTATCTAAACATTCAAAATTACATTAACATACCATAACCTTAGTTTCCACCCCATATCATTACTCTGAGTATTGTCCACCTGCCCAAAGACTTATGGAGAACAGCAAAGAAATAAATGTGCTTTCAATCTAAGCATGATCCCTTCCTCAATCCTCTGTCTAGTTCTGACATCTCTACTTCATTCAACATGGGCCATCACTATTACTAAGCTTCCAAAAGCAACCTCAACACTATCACTCAGGGTCCTTTCCGAGGGTTTACGTCCTGTCTCAAGGGAGAGTGCCCTCATTATAACAAACTCCCTCTTATCTGTGTTCATATTTCACCTCTAGCAGGCCCAGTACCCTCAGGATCCATTCCAAGGTATGCTTTTCTGGTGCATGTTAGCCAAGTCCTGCAATTCCTTTGACATCTCTCATCTACCTAACAGAACCAGCACTTACTCAGAAGGGTTCTGCTAAGTTTTAACCCTAATTATAGGTCTGGTGGACAGGAAATTAAGTGGGGTACTGATGCTGACAAGGGCATATTCTTATTGGCCTGTGTCTCATTTGAGGTTTCTGCGTAATCTTCAAGGAAGAGAGGGAGCTCTTCTTTCTAAGTAGGGGTTGAAGTACATTTGCAGCCCCCGGGGGCTCAGGGGATCAGGAGATTCAAGTTTCTCAAGTCCACTTCCCCAGATATCACTATTCCAAATCTCAAGGTCTTGCTCCTTCCCTATTACGGCCAAAACTCTTGTGTAGGACTTTTACCAGCTTTTCTCTCAAGTTCTGCCTCTGTTAAAATTAATTCCTTTATCTGATCTTTAGATGTAGGTTCAAGACTAGAGTGAAGCAAATGAAACACCTAAGGTACAACATTTAAGGAAGTGCTTATTCTTAGGGTCATGCACACACTGACGTTTTACTAGTAAAACCACAAGTTAATGTGCCTCCTAAAATTTTGTGCCCTAGGTGCTTCACTGTAGACCTGAACCTATTCAGCCTTGCAGATGCAGAATATATGGGTCTTTATTTTTATTTTTTAAAATTGAAATATTATTGACATACAATATTATATTAGTTTCAGGTGTCCAACATTGTGATTTGACATATATATACATTACAAAATTCTTACCATAAGTGTAGCTGCCATTCGTCACCACATAAAATTTTAACATCTTGTTGACTATATTTCCCACCTAGTGTATTACATCTCTGTGATTTTTTTTTTAATTTTGTAATTGGACATTTGTACCTCTTAATTCCTTTTGCCTGATTGGTGCCCCTTCCTCATCTCTCTGGAAAACACTAGGTTGTTCTCTGTATTTATGCATCTGTTTCTTATTTTGTCTTATTTGTTTTGTTTTTTAGATACCACACATAAGTGGAATCGTACAGTATTTATCTTACCCTAACTTATTTCACTCAACATAATATCTTCTATGTCCATACATGTAGTTGCAAATGACAAATGGCAAAATGGCATTCTTTTTTATGGCTGAATAATATTCTATTGTGCATGCCATATACACACACACACACACACACACATATATATATATCTCACATCTTCTTTATTCATTCATTTATCAGTGGACACTTGGGTTGCTTCCATATTGTCACTATTGTAAATAATGCTTCAATAAACATAAAGGTGCATATATTTTTTCAAGTTAGTGTTTTTATTTTCTTTGGGTAAATACCAGAAGTGGAATTGCTGGATTATATGGTAGTTCTGTTAATTTTTCGAGGAACTTCCAAACTGTTTTCCACAATGGCTGCACCAATTTAAATTCCCACCCACCAATTGTGCACAAAGTCTCCCTTTTCACCACATTCTTGGTTAACACTTGTTATTCTCAGCTTTTTTTTTCTTTTTAATATTAGCCATTCTGACATATGTGAGATGATATCTCACTAAGGTTTTGATTTGCATTTACCTGATGATTAGTCATGTTGACCATCTTTTCATGGGTCTCATGGCCATCTACATGTCTTCTTTGGGAAAATGTTCAGGTTCTCTGCTCAGTTTTAATCAGATTGTTGGAATTTTTTTGGTGTTAAGTAGTATGAGTTCTTTAAATATTTTGGATGTTAACTCCTTAACATATAAATCATTTGAATATCTTCTTCCATTTAGTAGGTTGCATTTCATTTTGTTGATTGTTTTCTTCAACATGCAAAAGCTATTTAGATGTAGTCTTATTTGTTGCCCTTGCCTGAAGATCCAAAAAAATATTGCTAAGATCAGTGTCCAAGAGCTTAGTGCTTACGTTTTCTTTTAGGAATTCTATGGTTTCAGTTCTCACATTCAGGTGTTTAATACATTTTGAAGTTATTTTCTGTATGGCATAAGAAAACAGTCTAGTTTCATTCTATTTCAGGCAGCTACCCAATTTTCCCAGCACCATTTGTTGAAGAGATCATTTTTCCCCACTGTGTATTCTCACCTCCTGTATTACAGATCAATTGATGATATAAATGTTACTTTAATTGTGGACTTTCTATTCTGTTTCATTGTCTATTTTTGTGCCAATACCATCCTGTTTTGTTTACTAGAGCTTTATAGTATAATTATGATACCCCCACCTTTGTCCTTCTTTCTCAAGCTTGCTTTGGCTATTCAAGATCTTTTGTGGTTCCATACAAATTTTATGATTATTTGTTCTAGTTCTGTGAAAATCATTGTTGGTATTTTGGTAGAGATTGGATTGAATCTGTAAATTGCTTTGAGTAGTATGGTCACTTTAACAATATTAATTCTTCCAGTCTATGAGCATCGTATATCATTCCATTTATTTGTGTCATCTTCAGTTTCTTTGACAAATGTCTAACAGTTTTCAGAGTACTAGTCTTTCACCTCTTTGGTGAAATTTATTCCTGGTATTTTCTTCTTTTTGATGCAGTTGTAAAAGGGATCATTTTCTTAGTTCCTCCTTGTGGTAGTTTGTTATTAGTCTATAGAAATGCAACAGATTTCTGTATATTTTGTATATTGTAACTTTACTGAAATCATTTATCAGTTCTAATAGTTTTTTTGGTGAAATCTTTAGGGTTTTCTATGTAGTATCATGTAATCTTCAAATAATAACAGTTTTACTATTTCCTTGCAAATTTTGGATGTCTTTTACTTCTCTTTCTTATCTGATTGAAGTGACTAGAACTACTATGTTGAATAAAAGTGGTCAGAATGGGCATCCTTTTCTTACTTCTGGTCTTAAAGGAAGTGCTTTTAGCTTTTCACCAATGAGTATGATGTTAGCTGTAGGTTTGTCATATATGATCTTTATTATGTTATATTCCATCTATACCCACTATGCTGAGAATTTCTACCATGAATGAATGTATTGTATCAAATTCTTTATCTGCATCTATTAAGATGCTTATGTGCTGATTATTCTTTTTGTTAATGTGGCATAATCACAATGATTGATTTGTAAATACTTAACTTTTATTGAATCCCTGGAATAAATCCCACTTGATCATGGTAAAGGATCCATTTTATGTATTGTTGAATTCAGTGTGCTAATATTTTTTTTGCTTTTTTTAAATTTAGTTTTATTTATTCAGTGTTCCAAGATTCATCGTTTATGCACCACACCCAGTGCTCCATGCAATATGTGCCCTCCTTAATACCCAACACCGGACTCACCTAACCTCCCACCACCCTTCCCTCCAAAACCCTCAGTTTGTGTCTCAGAGTCCACAGTCTCTCATGCTTCATCCCCCCTCCGATTTCCCCCAACTCACTTCTCCTCTCCTTCACCCAATGTCCTTCATGTTATTCCTTATGCTCCACAAGTAAGTGAAACTATATGATAATTGACTCTCTCTGCTTGACTTACTTTACTCAGCATAATTTCCTCCAGTTCCATCCATGTGGATAGAAAAGTTGGGTATTCATCCTTTCTGATGGAGGCATAATACTCAGTTGTTTATATGGACCATATCTTCTTTATCCATTCATCTGTTGAAGGGCATTTTGGCTCTTTCCACAATTTGGCTATTGTGGCCATTGCTGCTATGAACATTGGGGTACAGGTGACCCTTCTTTTCACCACATCTGTATCTTTGGGGTAAATACCCAATAGTGCAGTTGCAGGGTCATAGGGAAGCTCTATTTTTAATTTCTTAAGGAATCTCCACACTGTTTTCCAAAGCGTCTGCACCAACTTGCATTCCCACCAACAGTATAAGAGGGTTCCCCTTTCTCCACATAATCTCCAACACTTGTTTACTGCCTTGTTAATTTAGGCCATTCTAACTGGTGTAAAGTGGTATCTCAATGTGGTTTTGTTTTGAATCTCCCTGATGGCTAGCGATGATGACCATTTTTTCATGTGTCTGTTAGCCATTTGTATGTTTCTCTGGGGAATCGTCTGTTCATGTCTTCTGCCTATTTTTTGATGTGATTATCTGTTTTTTGAGTGTTGAGTTTGAGTTCTTTATAGATCTTAGGTATCAGCCCTTTGTCTATAGTGTCCTTTGTGAATATCTTCTCCCATTTATTCTTTTAGTGTCTATGCAGTTTATTTAAGTTTTATTTTTTTAAAACATATAATATCTTTTTATCCCCAGGGGTACAGGTCTGTGAATCGCCAGGTTTACACACTTCACAGCACTCACCATAGCACATACCCTCCCCAATGTCCATAATCCCATGTCTATGCAGTTTAATTTGAAGTGAGTTCCTAGTAAGCAGCTCATAGTTGGATACTGTGTATTTTTTTTATTTCTTTTCAACATAACAGAATTCATTGTTTATGCACCACACCCAGTGCTCCATGCAATACATGCCCTCCATAATACCCACCACCAGGTTCCCCCAACCTCCCACCCACCCTGCCCCTTCAAAACCCTAAGATTGTTTTTCAGAGTCCATAGTCTCTCATGGTTCATCTCCCCTTCCAATTTCCCTCAACTCCCTTCTCCTCTCCATCTCCCATGTCCTCCATGTTATTTGTTATGCTCCACAAATAAGTGAAACCATATGATAATTGACTCTCTCTGCTTGACTTATTTCACTCAGCATAATCTCTTCCAGTCCCGTCTATGTTGCTACAAAAGTTGGGTATTCATCCTTTCTGATGGAGGCATCATACTCTGTAATGTATATGGACCACATCTTCCTTATCCATTCGTCTGTTGAAGGGCATCTTGGTTCCTTCCACAGTTTGGCAACCGTGGCCATTGCTGCTATAAACATTGGGGTACAGATGGCCCTTCTTTTCACTCCATCTGTATCTTTGGGGTAAATACCCAGTAGTGCAATTGCAGGGTCATAGGGAAGCTTTATTTTTAATTTCTTAAGGAATCTCTACACTGTTCTCCAAAGTGGCTGCACCAACTTACATTCCCACCAAGAGTGTAAGAGGGTTCCCCTTTCTCCACATCCTCTCCAACACACGTTGTTTCCTGTCTTGCTAATTTTGGCCATTCTAAGTGGTGTAAGGTGGTATCTCAATGTGGTTTTAATTTGAATCTCCCTGATGGCTAGTGATGATGACCATTTTTTCATGTGTCTGATAGCCATTTGTATGTCTTCATTGGAGAAGTGTCTGTTCATTCTTCTGCCCATTTTTTTGACGTGGTTATCTGTTTTGTGTGTGTTGAGTTTGAGAAGTTCTTTATAGATCCTGGATAGCAGCCCCTTGTCTGTGGTGTCATTTGTGAATATCTTCTCCCATTCCGTGGGTTGCCTCTTTGTTTTGTTGACTGTTTCCTTTGCTGTGCAGAAGCTTTTGATCTTGATGAAGTCCCAAAAGTTCATTTTCACTTTTGTTTCCTTTGCCTTTGGAGACATATCTTGAAAGAAGTTGCTGTGGCTGATATCAAAGAGGTTACTGCCTATGTTCTCCTCTAGGATTCTGATGGATTCCTGTCTCATATTGGGGTCTTTTATCCATTTCAAGTTTATCTTTGTGTACAGTGTAAGAGAATGGTCAAGTTTCATTCTTCTACATATAGCTGTCCAATTTTCCCAGCACCATTTATTGAAGAGACTTTTTTCCTCTGTATATTTTTTCCTGCTTTGTCGAAAATTATTTGACCATAAAGCTGAGGGTCCATAACTGGGCTCTCTACTCTGTTCCACTGGTCTATGTGTCTGTTTTTATGCCAGTACCATGCTGTCTTGGTGATCACAGCTTTGTAGTAAAGCTTGAAATCAGGTGACATGATTAAACCAACTCCACACACAAGAAGGGAAATAATCAAGTTTAGAGCAGAGATCAATGAGATAGAAACTAGAGATACAGTAGAATGTATCAATGAGACTAGAAGCTTGTTTTTTGAAAGAATCAATAAGATCAATAAACCATTGGCCACACTAATCCAAAAGAAAAGAGAGAAAGCTCAAATTAATAAAATTATGAATGAAAAGGGAGAGATCACAACTAACACCAAGGAAATAGAAATAATCATCAGAAGTTATTTTCAACAGTTATATGCCAGTAGGTTAAGCAGCCTAGATGAAATGGATGCGTTCCTGGAAAACTATAAACTCCCAAAATTGAAACAGGAAGAAATTGACAACCTTAATAGACTGATTTCTAGTAACGAGATTGTAGCAGTGATCAAAACCTCCCAAAAAACTAGAGCCCAGGACCTGACGGATTCCCTGGG
>NW_019154105.1:5549599-5551390 GCF_002288905.1 Enhydra lutris kenyoni
GAGATCAATGAGATAGAAACTAGAGATACAGTAGAATGTATCAATGAGACTAGAAGCTTGTTTTTTGAAAGAATCAATAAGATCAATAAACCATTGGCCACACTAATCCAAAAGAAAAGAGAGAAAGCTCAAATTAATAAAATTATGAATGAAAAGGGAGAGATCACAACTAACACCAAGGAAATAGAAATAATCATCAGAAGTTATTTTCAACAGTTATATGCCAGTAGGTTAAGCAGCCTAGATGAAATGGATGCGTTCCTGGAAAACTATAAACTCCCAAAATTGAAACAGGAAGAAATTGACAACCTGAATAGACCAATATCTCGTAACGAGATTGAAGCAGTGATCAAAAACCTCCCAAAAAACAAGAGCCCAGGACATGATGGATTTCCTGGGGAATTCTACCAAACTTTCAAAGAAAAAATAACACCTATTCTAGTACGGTCCATGTTGCTACAAAAGTTGGGTATTCATCCTTTCTGATGGAGGCATAATATTCCACGGCGCTGTCCCTGACTGGTCCCCCATATTCCCTCACCACTGCCAAGTACTCTATGGCCCCGAAGTCGGCTGAGCACCAGAACCGTGCCTATCCTGGGAAGCAAGGCTCAGGGTGCAAGGCCAGGCGGGTTGGACATCTGAGGATGCAAAGGTCATCGAGTACCCCCCACCCAGCTGGCCTGGAATTCAGAATCCCTCCCAGGGTCCCGCTCAATGCGGGCTTGAGCCAGAGGACTTGGAGACATCCGTGGAGGCCAAATCAGGGCAGGGAGATCAGTGGGCCCCTTCAACTTCTCTCTCCCTCTGCTTGGTCTTCCTGGTAGTTCCCTGGGACAGAGGTCCAGCCTGTCCTCGGATTTAGCCCTGGCTTGAGTCAGTGGGTGGGAAGGAGGACAGGGAAGGTTAGGGTTTGAGTTAGGGGTTTGGGTTAGGGTGAGGGTCACAGTTAGGGTCAGGGTCAGGGTCAGGGTCAGGGTTAGGGTAAGAGTTACGGTTAGGGTCAGGTTGGGGTCAAGGTCAGGGTCAGGGTCAGGGCCAGGGTTAGGGTTAGGATCAGGGTTAGGTATAGGGTCAGGGGTAGGGTCAAGGTCAGGGTTAAGGTCAGGGCCAGGGTTAGCTTTAGGGTCAGGGTCAGGGTTTGGTTTAGGGTCAAGGTTAGGGTCAGGGTCAGGGTTAGGTTAGGGTTAGGGTTAGGGTCAAGGTCAGGGTAAGGGTAAGGGTTAGTGTTGGGGGTAAGGATTAGTGTTAGAGTTAGGGTTAGGGTTAGGGTTAGACAGAGTTAGGGTTACGTTTAGGGTTAAGGTTAGGGTCAGGCTCACAGTCAGGGTCAGGGCTAGATTTAGGGTCTGGATCCGTGTTAGGGTCAGGGTTAGGATTACGTTTAGGGTAGGGTTAGGGTCAGGCTCATAGTCAGGGTTAGGTTTAGGTTTATGGTCAGGGTCGTGGTCAGTGTTAGGGTCAGAGTTAGGGTCAGTGTCAGGGTTAGGGTTAGAGTTAGGGTCAGGGTTAGGGTCTGGGTCAGGGTCAGAGTCAGGGCCAGGGTTAGGGTCAGGGTCCTTGTTAGGGTCAGGGTCAGGGTTACGTTTAGGGTTAGGGTTAGAGTCAGGGTCAGTGTTAGGGTCAGGGTTAGTGTCAGGGTCAGGGTCAGTGTTAGGGTCAGCGTAGGGTCAGGGTCAGGTTCAGGATTAGGGTTAGGGTTAGGGTCAGGATCACAGTCATGGTTACGGTCAGGGTTAAGGTTAGGGTCAGGGTTAGGGTTAGGGTTAGGGTTAGGGTTAGGGTCAGGGT
>NW_019154105.1:5551490-5604484 GCF_002288905.1 Enhydra lutris kenyoni
GTTAGGGTTAGGGTTAGGGTTAGGGTTAGGGTCAGTGTTAGGGTCAGTGTTAGTGTGAGGGTTAGGGTCAAGGTCAGGGTTATTGGCAGGGTCAGGGTTAGGTTTCCTTTCAGGGTCATGGTTAGAGGTATGGTCAGGGTTACATTTAGAATTAGGTTTAGGGTCAGGCTTACGGTCAGGGACAGGGTTAGTTTTAGGGTCAGGGTTAGGGTCAGCGTCAGTGTTAGGGTCAGGGTTTGTGTCAGGGTTAGTTAGGGTCAGTGTTACGGTCAGGTTCACTGTCAGGGTTAGGGTCAGGGTCAGGGTCCGTGTTAGGGTCAGGGTCAGGGTTTCGTTTAGGGTTACGGTTAGAGTCAGGGTCAGTGTTAGGGTCAGGGTTAGGGTCAGGGTCAGGTTCATGATTAGGGTTAGGGTTAGGGTCAGGATCACACTCATGGTCACGGTCAGGGTTAGGGGTTAGTGTTAGGGTTAGGTTTAGGATTAGGCTTCGGGTTAGGGTTCTGTGTTAGGATTCGAGGTTAGGGTTCGGGTTCGCGTTCTGGTTCGTGGTTAGGGTTATGGGTTAGGTTTCGGGTTCCGGTTCGGGTTCGGGTTAGTGTTGGGTTAGGGTTACGGTTAGCGTTAGGGTTAGGGTTACGGTCAGGTTCAGGGTCAGTGTCAGGGATAGAGTTAGGGTTTGGGGTTAGGTTTAGGGTTAGAGTTTGTTAGGGTTAGGGTTACGGTTAGGGTTAGGGTTTGGGTCAGTGTTAGGGTTAGGGTTAGTGTTATCGTTAGGGTCAGGGTCAGTGTTAGGGTCATTGTTAGTGTGAGGTTAGGGTTATTGTACCAGTTATGGTCAGGGTCAGGGTTAGGTTTCCTGTCAGGGTTAGGGGTATGGTCATAGTTACGTTTAGAATTAGGGTTAGGGTCAGGTTCACGGTCAGGGTCAGGGTTAGTTTTAGGGACAGGTTTAGGGTTAGGGTCTGTGTTAGGGTCAGGGTTAGGGTCAGAGTTAAGGTCAGGGTTAGGTATGGTCAGGGTTACGTTTAGATTTAGGGTTAGGGTCAGGCTCACGGTCAGGGTCAGGGTTAGTTTTAGAGACAGGTTTAGGGTCAGGATCAGTGTTAGTGTCAGGGTTAGGGTCATGGTTAGAGTCATTGTCAGTGTTAGTGTCAGGGTTAGGGTCAGAGTTAAGGTCAGGGTTAGGTTTATGGTTAGTTTTAGGCTCACATTCAGGGTCAGGGTTAGGTTTAAGGTCACGGTGGGGTTCAGAGTTCGGGTCACGGTTAGGGTCAGGGTCCGGGTCCGTTTTACAGTTAGCGTTCGGGTCAGGCTCACAGTCAGAGTTAGGGTTAGGTTTAGGGTAAGGTTCGGGGTCAGTGTTAGGGTCAGGGTTAGGGTCAGGGTCCGGGTCCGTTTTACGGTTAGCGTTAGGGTCAGGCTCACAATCAGAGTCAGTGTTGAGGTTAGGGGTGTGTGTTAGGTTTAGGTTTAGGATTAGGGTTCGGGTTAGGGTTCACGGTTAGGATTTGAGGTTAGGGTTCAGGTTCCCATTCAGGTTCGGGGTTAGGGTTATGGGTTAGGGTTTGGGTTCCTGGCTTGGGTTTGGCTTATTCTTGAGGTTTTGGATTGGGTTAGGATTAGAGTTATGGTTAGGTTCAAGGTTAGTGTCTGGGTCAGGGTTATATTAGGGACAGGGTTAGGGTTAGGGTCAGGGTCAGAGATAGGGTTAGGCTTAGGGTTAGTGTTTGGGGTTAGGGTCAGGTTTAGAGTTAGGGTTAGGGGTAGGGTCAGGGTCCGTGGTAGGGTCAGGGTCAGGGTTACGTTTTGGGTTAGGGTTAGGCTCAGGCTCACCGTCAGGGTCAGGGTTAGGTTTAGGGTCAGAGTCGGGGTCAGTGTTAGGGTCAGGGTTAGGGTCAGTGTCCGGGTTCGTTTTACGGTTAGTGTTAGGGTCAGGCTCACAGTCAGAGTCAGGGTTAAGGTTAGGGGTTAGTGTTAGGTTTAGGTTTTAGATTAGGGTCAGGATTAGGGTTCAGGTTAGGGTTCAGGGTTAGCATTCGAGGTTAGGGGTCAGGTTTGCGTTCAGATTCGGGGTTAGGGTTATGGGTTAGGGTTCGGGTTCTGTTTCGGGTTTGGCTTCGTATTGGAGTTCTGATTCCAGTTAGGATTAGGCCCTGAATGGTGGCTCGGGGCAGGTCCATCTGTCTTCCCAGTGCTGACCTTCCTTCTCCTTGGCCCTCTGTCATCCTGGAGCCTCTCCACCTCCTCCTTAAACTATTATGAATGTCCCCAGGAGCAGGGTGGCAGGCGTGGGAGGCGTCTCAGGAGGATCTGCCGTGATCCTGGGCCCCAGACAACACTGAGAAAGTAGGCCCAGGACATTCTGTCATGAGGACTGGGATGAGGATCCCCTCCATCTCCTTGGGCATGAACACTGCTCCATTGCCTGCTGTCTCCACCACTGCTGTGCCAAATACTACTGAAAACACATCTGTGACAAACCGAGCCAGAGTTTCTGGGGCTGAGTCCCAGGCTGAGCCCTGCTAGGTGATAGGTGCACCTGTGGCCTGGGATGGGTGCCGCTCACTGTTGTCCCAGACAGGGGTGCCTGTCCCCCTTCTCTGCAGGGGACCTGCATTGGACCTCTGCTTCCTCACGTTCTCCCCAGGGCTGCTGGTCCCCAGGCCAGACACCTGCCAGCCTGAGGGTGACCAGCACTGCCTCCCCAGGGTTTCCTTTGCCTGAGTCCTTCCCCGGGAGCTCCTGCATCTCCTGACACACACTCCCTGTGTGCCTCTCCTCCCCCTTGAACTTGCGCGTGTTTCGTCTCTGTCCCTGTCTCTGTCCCTGTGGGACCCAGTGACTTGGAGCATGGATCGGAGCAGACCCATGGGAAACCTTTCTCTGGCCTAGGGTTGTGAGCGATGCTTTTGCCCTCTGCGGTGTGTCTTCCAGCTTTGTGCATTTGCCTGGTTTCTGTGAGGGCCACAGGAGGAAACAGCCGTGTCCTGTCTGGGGACCGACCGTGGTGTCCCAGCGGGAACAGGGGCCTTGGCCCCGACATTGTGCCCAGAATTCCGAAAGGGGTCCCTAGGATGACATCTCCTCTGTAACCCATTGGGCGTCTCCACATCCAATAAGGGAAATCCTAGGTCAAACAGAGAGAAGAAACAAAAACATAACAAAACAAAACCCTAAACGAGTGCCCTTTGAAAATCGGTGCAGACACAAAGGCACCTAGTGAGGGATTCCACTTCCAGAAACCTCCAGAACACGTGCAGGAACAGCAAGAGAAAGCAGCTCCGGGGTTGCGAGGGGCCAGGCTGGGGGAGCGATGGGCAGGGAGGGCTTGGGCTCGGGGTCTCCATTGGGGAAGGAGCTATCCTGCAGCGAGGTTCTGCGGTGTGGTGGCCCGGCGTCGGGAATGGACTTCATGCTCACGATGTGTTCAAGGGGAAACAAGAACTTTTATTTAAAAAAATAATACACAGCACACAGGAGAGGGACGGTGACGATAACGGTGACTACACACAGGAGAGGAAGAACACAGGGGGAGGGGATGAAACATTCTGGGGGGCTGTCGGGGTCAGGGGAGGGAACGGACGGTGTTTTTATGGGGAGATCTCCCCGCAGAATTGTGGGCTCTGGATGCGGGTCTGGGAGCCCCGCAGGAGCAGGTGTAGGGGCAGGGGTTGGGCTAGGGGCGGGGACAGGGTCAGCAGTCGTGGCCAGTGCAGGATCCAGAGCAGGAGCTGGGTCAGAGACAGGAACAGGAGCACAGGCCAGGGCAGGGAAGGGAGCAGGAGCAAATGATAGGGACTGGGTCTGGGGCGGGAACAGGGGCCTAGGCAGGGGCAGTGGAAGGGGCAGAGGTCCTGGTAAGGCCAGGGGAAGGATGGCGGCAGGTGAAGGGGAAGCAGCAAGGGCAGGGTCTGTGTCAGGGGCAGTAACAGGGGCACAGGCAGGTGAAGTGGATGCTGTCTTGGCAGGGGCCAGGGCAGGGGCTTGAACAGGCATCAGACCTGGGTCTGTGGCTGGTGCAGGGTCAGTGACCCTGGTAGGTAAAGGAGAAAGGACAGGGGCAGGGGCAGACGCAGGGGCAGGGGCAGGTCCAGGGGCAGGAGCAGGAACTGGTGCAAGTGCATTGGTGATGACTGATGCAGGGTCAAGGGCAGGAGCTGGTCTGGAGTAGTTACAGGGGCACAGGCAGGGGAAGGGGAGACCATCCTGGCAGTGGAACGGGAAGCGGCAAGGGAAGGGGAGGAACAGGGGTAGGACCTGGGTCTGGGGCACTCACCACTATTGTTCAACATAGTACTAGAAGTCCTAGAAACAGCAATCAGACAACAAAAAGAAATAAAAGATATCCTAATTGTCATTGAAGAAGTCAAATTCTCTCTCTTTGCAAAATACATGATTCTTTACATGGAACACCCAAAGGACTCCACCCCCAAACTATAGAACTCATACAGCAATTCAGTAACGTGGCAGGATACAAAGTCAATGTACAGAAATCAGTGGCTTTCTTATACACTAACAATGAAAATACAGAAAGGGAAATTAGAAAATCGATTCCATTTATTATAGCATCAAGAACCATAAGATACCTGGGAATAAACCTAACCAAAAAGGTAAAGGATCTGTACTCAAGGAACTACAGAACACTCATGAAAGAAATTTAAGAAGACACAGAAAGATGGAAGACCATTCCATGCTCTTGGATCAGAAGAATAAACATTGTTAAAATGTCTATACTGCCTAGAGCAATCTATACTTTTAATGCCATTCCGATCAAAATTCCACCGGTATTTTTCAAAGAGCTGGAGCAAATAATCCTAAAATTTGTATGGAATCAGAAGAGACCCCGAATTGCTGAGGAAATGTTGAAAAAGAAAAACTTAACTGGGGGCATCACTGTGTATGTTTTTTAATCCACTCAGTTTGCTAATATTTTGTTGAGGATTTTTGTATCTCTGTTCATCAGGAATAATGACCTTTATTTTTTTTGTAGTGTCTTTATCTGTTTTTGATATCACTGTCAGAAACCTTGTAGAATGCATTCCTTGCTCTTCAATTAATTGATATTGTTGAAAAGGACAGGTATTAACCCTCCTTAAATATTTGGTAGCATTCATCTATGAAGCCATCCAGTCCTGGAATTTGGTTTTTTGAGAGTTTTTAAAATTATTGATTGAATTTCATCACTACTAATCAGCCTGTTCAGATTTTCTTCCTGATGTAGTCTTTGAAGGTTGTATATTTCTAGGAATTTATAATTTTTTCTAAGTCATCCAATTTGTTGGCATATAATTCTTTTGCGGTAGTCTCATATAACCTTTGTGTTTCTGTGGTGTTTGTTGTAACTTCCCTTCTTTCATTTCTGGTTTTATTTTTTTAAGTCCTCACTCTCTTTTCTCTCAATGAGTCTGTCTAAAACTTTTTCAATTTACTTATCTTTTCAAAGAAGTAGCTCTTAGTGTCATTGATCCTTTTTTAGTTTCATTTTATTTATTTCCACTGTGATATTTCTTATTTCCTTCTCCTATTAACTTTGGGATTTGTTTGTATTTCTTTTTCTAGTTCCTTTAGGTGTAAGGGTAGATTGAGTTTTTTGAGATTTTCTTTATTTCTTGAGGTAGGCCTGTATTACTGTAAACTTTCCTCTTAGGACTGCTTTTTTTCCTTTAAAATTTTTTTTTTATGTTATGTTAGTCATTATACAGTACGTCATTAGTTTTTCATGCAGTGTTCCAAGATTCATTGTTTGCATATAACACCCGGTGCTCCATGCTCCTCAATACCCATCACTGGGCCAACCCATCCCTCTAACCCCTCCCCTCTAAAACCCTCAGTTTGTTTCTCAGAGTCCATAGTCTCTCATGGTTGGTCTCCCCTTCTGACTTCCCCCTTTATTTTTCCTTTCCTTCTCCTAATGTCCTCCATGCTATTCCTTATGTTCCACAAATAAGTGAAACCATATGATAATTTACTTTCTTTTTTTTTATTTTTTCAGTGTTCCAAGATTCATTGTTTATGCATCACAACCAGTGCTCCATGCAATATGTGCACTCCTTAACACACACACACACACAAAACAGACACACACACACACACACACACACACACACATATATATAATGAAAGTTGGCAGAATCTTTATATTCGTCTATAAACTAAAACCTAGAAATCCTTGTCTTAGGGTCTGCTTTCAGCAGAACCCCATTTAAGACTAAGTTTATTTTGGGTAGAATTCAGTAAAGGAGCAGAAATAAGAGGAAGTGGAGAAGTAGGTAGGAGCTGGATTATGTGGGGTTTTGTAATACCTAAAACACTTGCATCTAATTCTAAGGGTAATGGGAAGGGGAAAAAAAGGATAAATTACAATTTCTTAGGGACAAAAATAGTTGCAAATTGTAAGTATCATGACTCCTGGCCAAATTATATCACACAGACTACTGGAAGTCTATAATCCAAAAAGGAAGAAGTAAGTACAAATCGAGCCATGTTCTCTTCATGAAGGAAAAGAAATAGTCAGCTTTCTGTATAGCACAGATTATCTGAGGAGGAGAACAGATGGTTTTTACATTATTAATTGTGCAGAGCAGAAGAACACTGGAGAATAGTCCAGAAGCCATTTCTTTCTAGACAAAACACAGGAGTACTTCTAGCAATCTGCCTTCCCCAAGCTAGCTCTTTAAGCTTCCCTTTCCACTGGACCCATGGTGTCCTGAATTTCTCCAAAGAGAGGAATGGCTCCCTTGTTAACACTAGGGAAAACATCAGTCCTGCTGGCATCAGTTGTAAGATTAAACAAGGGTAGAAATTCTAGAGGCTTATACTTAGGAGTGCGGGGCCACACAAGTAGTTCAGCTTCTAGAAATATGTTTGTAGATATTCATTTGTGAAGATTTCTGTAGATCACACCAAACACGGTGTGGGGGGGGTGAGGTGGTGCTGAAAGTGGGCTTCAGCAGAACAACCCTCAGTGAACTAGGCACTCCCCAAGTGCCCTAGTACTTTTCAAGATTTCTCTACTGTGTGTGGTGCAGAATGTTTAATATTGAAGTACTCAGCTAATGAATCATTGACAATTATGTCAAGGACCAAAGATGTACTATACCTTGGCTAATTGAATTTAAATTAAAAAAAAAAAAAAGAAATACTGGATGACTAGAAAGAGGCTCAGACACCTTCCAATGCCAAACATTGCCAGCCTATTTACAGAGTAAACTACATATCCCTATTGAAAGTCAAAGGTTGTTCTAAATGCAACCTGAATTGCAGAGATTCCTGCCCCCAATGGGTTAATGCCTTGCATTGTTTACAGCCTTATTACTTATCATC
The DNA here is from genome assembly GCF_002288905.1 of Enhydra lutris kenyoni. Lineage (NCBI taxonomy): Eukaryota > Metazoa > Chordata > Mammalia > Carnivora > Mustelidae > Enhydra > Enhydra lutris. The sequence continues at coordinate 5,558,814 of NW_019154105.1, forward strand.
CACACTCTATTCATTCTCTGCTACCAAAGAGAGCAGCGAAGCTTACATTTGCTAGGCCTAGACCAATCACAGAGTCATATACCTACTGATCAGTCTAAAAGTGCAGCAGAAACTCGGATTTGCTACTTAATTGGCAGGTGGAGATTGGTGGATCAATACACCAGCCTCCCCATCCCTTAGTAGGACAATCTTGAGGCATATTCTCAGTGGATTCTCAGAGAGTCTCCAAGAGAATTGAGACCTAGTTGCCCACAGGAGTATCCTGCTCAACATTCTTTATTGGATTTCTTTCTGTAGTAGACAAGGACGTATACTATCCTGATCCAGAGAGTGTGACTAGCAGCTCCAGATGTCAGCTCCTTCAGGGTCTACCTTCATTTTGGAGTGATCTCCCCTGAGATCAGGTTCTTGGGTAGCCCACATCTGGTGACTATGTGAGATTAGAATACAAAGGTGTGTCTGTCTTGGTCCCTTGCAGGGTGATGCCGATGAGCAATGTTTGCCCCAGAGCTCCCTGCCCAGCTGTCTGAGACTTTGTGAGGCCTGCATCACAGTACAGGATGCCCAATCCTGATTCCTCTTTCTTCCTTTCACAGATGTTGGTCCCTAATAAACATCTCATCCCCAAACTCAGCCAAGAACCTGCTTCTAGAAAGAGTAATCTATAACACTCTCTTTGCCATCTTACTCTACCCATGCCTTCACTTTTGCCTCCTGGGACCACAAATAAACCTCCTGCACTCAAATCTTCAACTGTTGTGAGGAGACTCAGACTAGAACTGGAAGGAAAGAGAATATTCTTCCTCATTTCTAGTTTTTCCTTCTGGATAGCTCCAGCAGCCAAACCATTGTCGAATTTCCTCTCACCACTTCCTTCCTCCCTAAAAGGGTAAACTGGGTATGTGTAGCCCAGCTCATTCCTCTTTCTTTTTTTGGGAGTGAGGCTGCTCACAGGAAATATGTGTTCTCTCCATTCCTGCATGCTCCCCATTTTCCAGAGACAGCTCACGATATAGAATCCTGTAGTGGTCAGTGTTGTTGGACTGGCTGAGTATCTAACTCTGGGGCTTAGTTTTGAGAAGTCCACTGGCCTGTAGATGAAATCCATATTCTTTAATATCTGGTTTGTCAATAAGAAAGATAGTATTTCATCTACCATTTGCTGATTTTTGTCCTGTGTCTATATTAAGAACTCAGGCAGAAGTGGAAATAATTTTTTAAGTTCTACCAAACCCCTTCACTTACTTAGAGTAAGTTCCAGCTCCTTAGTAAGATCACCTGTGTTGTATCTAAGCAAGGAGAGGGTAGTGGACATGGAGGCCCTGCTCAGATGTCCCATCAAGAAACCAGCTGCAGGGAACATGTTGACTGGTAACCTCAGCTGCTATCTTTTGGCTCCTCTGTGGCATTGACTCAGAGGCCAGCGAGACTGGGGCTATCCCAGCCAATGACTGACCACATTAGGATTCTAGTCAAGCCAGTCCTGCTAGATGAAGATTTTGTGTCTAAAAGGTGACTTTGGCTCCAGGACTCCCAGATGCCTGGTCAAGACTTTCTCAGAACTGCACTGCAGGATGAGGCTCTTTGTAATCAGCCTTTCCTCCCATTCTCCTTTCATAGATTTCAGATCTTCACTATGGTCAGAAGGCTCCCCTTTCTCCTTCTGCTCTTTTTTCCTTTACATAGCCATCTCTCCATATCTTGCATGTCGAATCCATCCTGGTGTCTGACTCCTGAAGGACCTGAACTTACACAGGGAGTAACTGCCCAAAGCAGAAAAATGGAGGATGGTTCTTGTTCCTTCATGTTGGAATCCTGCTTTGCATGGTCCATTTATAAAGCAGTACCAGAACCTGGCTACCCTTGTCTTAACTGCAGGACTTTTCCATTTAGTTGTTACACATTTAATGAAAAAAAATATTTTTTTAATGTTTTAAAGGCCTAAATCCCCCACGATGTCCCCAAGGACCTCCTCTTCCTGGAGATTCTCCTCCTGCATGGAAGCATTTGTTTTATAGTATTTCTTTCAGCCATTTCTAACTGGAGTAGCACTGATTGCTCTTAAAAGACAGGGCTTTTGTGAAAACAGTGCCAAACTTTCAACATGTTATTCTTGGTTCAAGTCATTCATACTCCCATTAGAAGGGAAGAAGGGCATTGTGTGGCTGAAAGTACAAGGACTCGCTTGGAAAGGAAAGCAGGCCTGAGCTCTAGCTGTCTCATCCACAGCTGCATGTTAATGAGGAGACCACTCTTCAGGACTCCTAATTTCCTCATCTGGAAAATGAAAAGACCTTCCAGGGCTTTTTGTGAATGTTGGAGCAGAATGTGAATGTACTTTATAAACTATAGAACAGAGGTTTATGATAATGGTCAGTGGGACAGGTCTGGGCTACACATGTGCTGGTTTGTCCCACAAAGGATTATTTCTTTACCTGAAATTTTCACAGAGAATATGGCTTTATGTCTTCTTTTGAAAATCTACCTGGCAATGGCAGGTAGCTACAATCCAAGGCAGGGAATTGCAGCTGCTCCCTTACAGTGTATGTTTTCACCAGGTCCCTCCTGGCCCTCAAACTCCTCAGTCTTACTGAGACATCACTCACTTATGATACCAGCCAGGCCCCTCTAGGCTTATAAGTTTGGGACCCCTGAGGTTTCTACATGATGAAAGTGTTCATCACATATGAGGGGACCATAAAGTACTGATAGGGAAGGTCCAAGAGAGAAGATAACCTGTCAACACTCAAGATGTGGGCTAGAAGACTGACTGCTCACCATACCCAAAATCATTTCAAGGGACAACTTCCTAGAGCTTCCATGACTTCCCACTTGGTGCTATTATACTCAGGGAGTAGATTTTTGTGCTCATAAAGCTTCTGCTACTAGAAGCAACTAGTTCCCTCTATTCCTGTCTCTTACCTCCCCAGCCTTTAGAGCTCTAGTCAGAACTTCCATGTTAACACCTGGGCCTACTCCAGGCAGTGAATTTCAATTTCAATATCAATTTCTTTGCTAATCAGTGGAGGGAAGTTTAAGGTCAATCCAGAGGCATTTATGTTGTTTCATGGGACAAGTAAAGGAGTTAAAGGCCTATACCATGTAGGTACAGTGTCTGTGGCTTCTCATTCCCTATGGCTTGTTAGCAGGTGATTGCGCCCCAACCTGAGAACATCTGGGATTATTGCCTGAGACTCTAGCTCTGCCCTAAACACTGGACACATGTAGTATCTTCTCAGTGAGGTGTCAGGTTTTCTTTACATGGGCTTTTTCTTGGGATGTCTGGGTGACTCATTTGGTTAAGCATCTGCATTTGTCACAAGTCATGATCCCAGGGTCCTGGGAAGTCTCACAATAGGCATCCTTGTTCAGCAGGGAGCCTACTTCTCCCTCTGCCTACCACTCCCCCTGCTTGTGCGCTCTCTCTCTTTCTCTCTAACAAATAAATAAGTAAAATCTTTTTTTAAATGGGCTTTTTTCTAACATAGTAAATTTATGATTCATTTTTTATAATCTCAGAGTAATACCTTTTATATAGAAAAGGCCAGGCAAAGGAATTAGCTCATCTACTCTTCACAATGCCACACAGAAATAGAAAGTTATTATTATTTCTACTTACAAGCAAGTAAATCACTGAGAAGTTAAGTCATTTGTGTAAGGTCACACAATAGGAGAAGTTGGTGCAGGGATTTGAAGTCTTGCAATCTGAATGCAGAGCTCTTGTTTTTATCTACCTCTATAGAATACTGTCTCTCAAAAGATTTTAGCATGTACTTAAAGTACAAAGGAAGCTACTAAGGTCTAGCCAAGGCAAAAAATATTCTGCATAGTCTAAAGCACCTTGGATGCAGAGAATGTTAATTTGCCTCAAACCACAGGAATAAGATATGGTAGGCAGTCACTTTTGAGAATGATAGGCAAATCACAAAATCCTGCAACAACATTCTTTAATAACTGTTTTTATATGATCCTGTAACTCCTGTTCCTGGAAGTTTAAATGCCCTGGACCAGTTAGACACGAGATGCCAGAAAGTAACTTGCTGGCTTGAGGTTCTCCTTATATACACCTATATCCTCCCTGGAAAGATAGCCACTTTTGTCTACTTTGGAATTTCTCTCGATTCCTCCTTTGTGCAAGTAACAGGGAGCTCAGAATTTATTTTTGGGGTTTAGTAAAGGGAGGCATTGTTATACAGCAGACGAGAACTGAGTACTAGCTGCCCTTGACAGAGTCTCCTTCTCCACATGTTCCTCCAGGCAGAGACCTGCAGCTCTGGACAAGAGAGGTCTTGATGACAGTGACCCTCCATGATGTCTGTCCTAGAGGAGAATAAGAGAACATCAGCTCAAGCAAAGGTATTCATCCCTGCAGACATGGTTCAAATGCTGCTTTTCTGTTTTTCAACTTCCTTCAGGGAGACTATCCCTTTGTGATACAAAGATAGATTTAAGAGGGGCTGTTGGGGCAGGGTATAGCTCTTTCACTGAAATGGGAAATTTGAGTGGAGTGGCCCATAAAATGAGTAACTAACCCACTCTAGTAATGACCTTGGTTATGGAAGCATCCTGTGAGGATGGCTCCTTCCCTGCTGTCTTCCATTTTAACACTGTCAACTCTATATCCATCTGGTGTCCCATAGTCTCAATCTTTTCATAGTATTTTTCTCAATCTACCTGGCTTCATTAAAATTTTATCACCACTCAGTCTCTGATTCAGAGAGTTGCAGGGGAGCTGGTCTTTCCCCACTTTGCCATGTACAAAAAGTGGGAAAGAATAAACCTTGTTCTAAGCTAGCTTCTACCCTCCCCATTTTACCATGAGCAGAAAGAATCTTGGCCATGTATCCATGGTCCTTGCTCATGGCCTCTGTAAAATTCAAATGCCTTGAATTTAAATCTCCTCTGCTCCTTCTGTACCATCCATGGAATGACTTATGGGCCGATTAAGATCATCAAGTGCCACTTGAATGACATCTTATTGTGACTATTGCACATTAGTGTTCTAAAGCAGATTAGTGTTCCAAAGCAGAGATAACTGTAAGTATGGTGACTAGGGGATCCTTCTCTCAGGGTTCATGCAGTATAGATTTACTAGATTTTGAAAGATTTTAGTCAAATGGAATATTATTCCTAAATAGGAACAAGTATTATTATCTTTCATGTTCACTAGTCCTGTGCCTTAGTTTGGGTTCCCTCAAAAGTGAACAATAAGGTAAGAACGCAAGTTTATTTAAGTGGTAGAGGAACCCTGGTAGGAGAATGGGGAAGAAAATTAACCACTGAAGAGAATATTATCAAACCAGCTACTGCTCTAGGTAACTGGAGAGTCATTCCAAGGAGAAATCCCATGCCTTGACAGCAACCATAGTTTATAGCTCACTGGTGTCCTTTGTGTTACCCGGTAAGAGTGTTCCTACTTTGGGGACTGGGATTCTTCTTCTTCTTTTTTTTTTTTTAATTTAATTTTTTTTTCCGTGTTCTAAGATTCATTGTTCATGTACCACACCGAGTGGTTCATGCAAACGTGCCCTCCTTAAAACCCACCACCAGGCTCACCCACCCCCTACCCCCTCCCCTCCAAAACCCTCAGTTTGTTTCTCAGAGGCCACAGTCTCTCATGGTTCATCTCCCCCTCCAATCTCCCCCAATTCACTTTTCCTTTCCTTCTCCTAATGTCCTCCATGTTATTCCTTATGTTCCACAAGTAAATGAAACCATATGATAATTGACTTTCTCTGCTTGACTTATTTCACTCAGCATAATATCCTCCAGTCCCATCCATGTTTATACAAAAGTTGAGTATTCATCCTTTCTGATGGAGGCATAATATTCCATTGTATATATGGACCACATCCTCTTTATCCATTCGTTGGATCCATTGAAGGACATCTTGGCTCTTTCCACAGTTTGACGATTGTGGACATTGCTGCTATGAACATTGGGTTATATATGGCCCTTCTTTTCACTGTATCTGTATCTTTGGGGTAACCAGAACTTCTAACACTACAGAACCTGATTTGTGGGGATGAGAAGTACAATATTCCCCTAGTGAGATATTGTGGATGATGATAACTAAAGCCATGCTAGCTTTTAAACCTGGTTCCTGATCCAAAGGAGCTCCCTATTGGAGTCAATGTGCCATCTACAAATTTCTCAATAGTACATATAATGCATTCTGTATATTTGTACCCTATATGAGTGGAAGCTTAAGCTTTGCCTTCAGCAGGACTTTCCAAAGCTATCTGAGACCAGATGATTCTGGATAGGGCAGTATGTGATATAACCAGGAAATCCCATGGTCATGATGGCTCACTCTTATACTTCCTTCACTGTAATGAAACAGTTTGATCAGATGGTGTGTTGTGTAGATCAGAAGATTTGTGGTCTTCTGCAGATTGATGCTGAATGAGGTACTGAGGGAAAAGAAGGTAAATCCATATCAGGAGTCTCTAAGACTATGAGACTGATTCACTAGTCTTTCTATGATGGAAGGGTCTCAGTGGAGTTAATTTACCTCCACATAGCTGGTTGGTCTCCTTGAAAAGAGCACACAGTCAGGGGCTTGGCATGTTGGATATTCAGAAGCAGCAATAGCTAGATTGTCCTTGTTGAATGAGAATTAGAAATTTAGAAATTTGTCATTATAAATTCATTCATTCATTAGAAATTTGTCAAAAGCTATAGAATGTACAACAACAAAGGTGAGCCACAATGTAAACTATGGCTTTTAGTTAATAGTATTTTACCAATATTGGCTTATCAATACAACAAATGTACTACACTAATGTAAGGTGTTAATAATAGGTGAAACTTGGAGAGAGGTGGCTGAGAGGGTTACTGTTTATTTTTTGTGTACATCTATAACTGCTCAAAAAGTCTTAATATTTTAAAAAACTGGAGGTAAATTAAAGACTTTTCAATACAAATTAAAACAACAGCAACAAAATCAAGTGGCAGGTAGGATTTGGCCCTTGGGCTTAGTTTGTCCATCCACTGTGTCCCCCATACACACACACACACACCCTATCCATGCCTCATATAACATCCAGGACAAGGTCTTCTTTGCCAGTTGTGATATGAATGGCCCAGGCACCAAACCCTATCATGGTATCTCGGACGATTTGTGGTACCCAGTGTGTCAGTTTGAGTCCTCCAGGAAACAGAGGCTGAGATCAAATTAAGAGTGTAAGAGGCTTAAGAAGGGAGCAGCACCTATAAAAACTAGAGAGTGGCATGCAGGATTGGGCAGGAAAAGGTTTTGGACCACATCACATAACTGATGAAATCTTGGATAACTCAAGGGGACTCTGAAATGAAGATTACCCGCTAGAAGAGTTCCTGGTTGGTCAGATATGGCCAGGCAGGCCCTAGTATCCATATTGTCCTAACTAATTGGGTAGAAGCTATTCTGATATTGGGTTACACCCCAAGGGCACTGCAGAGAGGATGTTAACAACTGCTCTCCTCAGAGGTCCTTGGTAAATTCTTTCTTTTTTTTTTTTTTAATATTTTATTTATTTATTTGACAGATCACAAGTAGGCAGAGAGGCAGGCAGAAAGAGAGAGGAGGAAGCAGGCTCTCTGCCGAGCAGAGAGCCCGATGCGGGGCTCGATCCCAGGAACCTGGGATCATGACCTGAGCTGAAGGCAGAGGCTTTAACCCACTGAGCCACCCAGGCACGCCCTTGGTAAATTCTTTCTTGAACGGAGATCTGAATGGGGTATTTCCATGGCAGCACAGGGTGTCAGTTTCTTTTCTTTTTGTTTTTTTCCCCCAGTTTTATTGAGATCTAGTTGGCTTATACCACTGTATTAGTTTAAGGTGTATAACAATAACTTGCTATATGGTATATATTATATAAAAGTGATTACTGCAATAAGTTTAATATCTGTCATCTCACAGTTACAATCTTTTTCTTGTGATGAGAACTTTTAAGATCTACTCTCTTGGCATCCTTCAAGTTTGCAATACAGTATTGTTAACTACAGTCACCGTGTTGTACATTACGTCCTCAGGGCAAATTTATCTCATAACTGAAGGTTTGTACTTTGGATCACCTTCACCCATTTTGCTTACTCTACCTCCTCTACCTCTGGTAACCACCAATATGTTCTGTTTCTATTTGCATTTTTGGATTCCACATATAAATGAAATCGTATCATATTTGTCTTTCTCTGTTTGACTTATTTCCCTTAGCATAATAATGCCTTCAGGTCTATCCATGTCATTACAAAAGGCAGGATTTCCTTCTATTTATGGCTTATTAATATTCATGTGTGCATGTGTGTGTGTGTCCTACATCTTATTATCTATTCATCCTTTCATGGAGACACTTAAATTGTTTCCATGTCTTGGGTATTGTGAATAATATTGCAATGAATATGAGAATGCAGATCTGTCTTTGATACAGTGATATCATTTTCTTCACGTATATACCTAGAGGTGGAATTGATGAATTGAATCATAATTATATTAATATTTTTTAGGCTCCATTCAGTTTTCCAAAGTGGCTGCTCCAATTTGTATTCTCACCTACACTGCACAAGTGTTCCCTTTTCTTTACATCCTTGCCAAAACTTATTTTCCTTGTCTTCTTGATGATAGCTCTTCTAATAGATGTAAAGTGATAGCTGCATTTCCCTGATGATTAGTAAGATTGAGCACTTTTTTCACATACCCATTAACCATTTGGAAATCTTTGGAAAATTTCTGTTCAGTTCCTCTCTTCATTTTAAAATCATATTGTTTTTGCCATTTAGTCCTATGGCTCTTTATATATGCATTTTGGATATTACCCCTTAGCCCTTACATCAGTTGCAACTATTCTCTCCCATTCTGCAGGCTGAATTTCCATGCTGTCAGTGGTTTCCTTTACTCTGCAAGAAATTTTTTATTTCTTTTCAGTGTTCCAGAATTCATTGTTTATGCACCACACCCAGTGCTCCATGCAATATATGCCCTCCATAGTACCCACCACCAGGCTCACCCAACCTCCCACTACCCCCCCAAAACCCTCAGTTAGTTCCTCAGAATCCACAGTCTCTCATGGTTCGTCACCTCCTCCAATTTCCCCAAACTCCCTTCTCCTCTCCATCTCCCCATGTCCTCCATGTTATTCCTTATGCTCTACAAATAAGTGAAACTGTATGATAATTGACTTTCTCTGCTTGACTTATTTCACTCAGCATAATCCAGTCCCATCCATGTTGATACAAAAGTTGGGTATTCATCCTTTCTGATGGAGGCATAATACTCCATAGTGTATATGGACCACATCTTCCTTATCCATTCATCCGTTGAAGGGCATCTTGGTTCTTTCCACAGTTTCATGACTGCAGCCATTGCTGCTATGAACATTGAGGTACAGATGGCCCTTCTTTTCACTACATCTGTATCTTTGGGGGAAATACCCAGTAGTGCAATTGCAGGGTCATAGGGTAGCTCTATTTTTAATTTCTTGAGGAATCTCCACACTGTTCTCCAAAGTGGCTGCACCAACTTGCATTCCCACCAACAGTGTAAGAGGGTTCCCTTTCTCCACATCCTCTCCAACACATGTTGTTTACTGTCTTGTTAATTTTGGCCATTCTAACTGGTGTAAGATGGTATCTCAATGTGGTTGTGCTTTGAATATCCTGATGGCTAGTGACGACGAGCATTTTTTCATGTGTCTGTTAACCATTTGTATATCTGCGAGAACTTTTAATTTTTACAGTATGAATACATTTATTCTTCTGTAAATGATCTTCACAATTACAGCCCCGTAGCTCCTTGGCATCCTAAGTAATCAAAGAAGAGCTTTTAATTTTATATCCTACATATTTATTTCTGCTTTTGCTGCCTTTACTTTTGGTGTCATATGCAAAAAGAACCATTGTCTAGATCAATTTCAAGGAGCTTACCTCCTATGTTTTCTTCTAGGAATTTTGTGGTTTCAGGTCTTATTTTCAAGTCTTTAATCTGTCTTAAGTTGATTTTGGATATGATATAAGATAAAGGTCCAATTTCATTATTTTTTCATGTGGTTGTCCAGTTTTTCTAGCACTATTTATTGAAGAGATTATTCTTTCCCCATTAAATATTCTTGATTTCTTTGTCATAAATTAATTGACTATATATGTGTGGATTTATTTTAGGGCTCTCTATTGTGTTCCATTGATCTATATTTCTATTTTTATGCTAATACCATGCTGTTTGGATTACTATAACTTTGTAATATAGTTTTAAGACAGGAAGTGTGATTCTACTAGTTCTGTCCTACTCAAGATTGCTTTGCTATTCAAGGTCTTTCATGGTTCCATATGAATTTTTGGATTTTTTTTCCATTTCTGTGAAAAATGCCACTGGAATTTTTTATTTAAATTTTATTAGCCAACATATAGTATAACATTAGTTTCAGATGTAGTGATCAATAATTTATGAGTTAGATATAACTAACATCCAGTGCTCATCACATCTCATGCCCTCCTTAATCCCCATTACCCAGTTACCACATCCCCCCACCCATCTCCCCTCCAGCAACCCTCAGTTTGTTTTCCAGAGTCAAGAGTCTCTCATGGTTTGTCTTCTTCCGTGATGACTTCCCTTTCAGTTTTCCCTCCCTTACCCTATGATCCTCTGCATTGTTTCTTATAGTCCACATACGAGTGAAACCATATGATAATTGTCTTTCTCTGATTGACTTATTTCACTTAGCATAATATCCTTCAGTTCCATCCATGTCAGTGTAAATGGTAGGTATTCATCCTTTCTGATGGCTAAGTGATATTCCATTGTATACATATACCACACATCTTCTTTATCAATTCATCTGTTGAAGGATATCTTGACTTCCTCCACATTTGGCTACTGTGGACATTGCTGCTATGAACACTGGGGTGCACATGTCCATTCATTTCACTACATCTGTATCTTTGGGGTAAATGACTAATAATGCAATTGCTGGGTAATAGGATAGCTCTATTTTTAACTTCTTAAGGAACCTCCATACCGTTTTCCAGGGTGGCTGTACCAGTTTACATTCCTACCAACAGTATAAGAGGGTTCTCCTTTCTCCACATCCTTGCCATTCTGACAGGAATAAGATGGTATCTCATTGTGGTTTTGATTTGTATTTCCCTGATGCCAAGTGATATGGAGCATTTTTCATGTGTCTGTTGGCTGTTTGTAGGTCTTCTTTGGAGAAGTGTCTGTTCATATCTTCTACTCATTTCTTGACTGGATTATTTGCTCTTTGGGTGTTGAGTTTGATAAATTCTTTATAAATCTTGGATACTAGCCCCTTATCTGTTATGTCATTTGCAAATACCTTCTCCCATTCTGTAGGTTGCCTTTTAGTTTTGTTGACTGTTTCCTTTGCCATGCAGAAGCTTTTTGTCTTGTTGAGGTCCCAATAGGTCATTTTTTGCTTTTGTTTCCCTTACCTTTAGAAATGGGTCTTGCATTCTCCTCTAGGATTTTGATGGATTCCTGTCTTACATTCAGGTCTTTCATCCATTTTGAGTTTATCTTTGTGTATGGTGTTAAGAAAATGGTCCAATTTTATTCTTCTGAATGTGACTGTCCAATTTTCCCAACACCATTTGTTGAAGAGACTTGTCTCTTTCCATTGGATATATTTTCCTGCTTTCTCAAAGATTAGTTGACCATGGAGTTGAGGGTCCATTTCTGGGTTCTCTAATCTGTTCTATTAATTTATATAAAATATCATGTCAGCTGCAAATAAAGACAAGTTTACCTCTCTCTTTCCAACTTTGGATGTCTTTTATTTTATAATTTTAATATATTTTTATTGCCTAGTTGTTATAGGTAAGACTTCCAATTCCAATGTTGAGTAAAAGTGGCAAGAACGGGCATCTTTTTTTTAAATTTTTTTTTAAATTTCTTTTCAGTGTTCCAGAATTCATTGTTTATGCACCACACCCAGTGCTCCATGCAATACATGCCCTCCATAATACCCACCACCAGGCTTACCCAACCCCATCTTTGTATTGCTTCTGATCTTAGATCAACCATTGAATATGCTGTTAGTGTGGGCTCATCATATATGATCTGTATTATCTTGAGGTACATTCAGTTTATATCCACTTTTTCGAGAATTTTTATCATAAATAGATGCTAAATTTTTAAAATGCTTTTTCTGCATCTATGAAGAGGGCCATATAATTTTTATCCTTTATTTTGTAATGAGGTGTGTCACATTGATTGATTTGAGGATTTTAAATATCCTTGCATCCCTGAAATAAATACCACTTGATTATGGTGTATGATCCTTTAAATATGTCATTTAATTTGGCTTGCTAACATTTTGAGAAAAATTTTACATCCACCTTTAACAGCAATATTGGTTTATAATTTTCTTTTGATCAGTGCTCTTATCTGGTTTTGCTATCAGTGTAATGCTGGCCTTATGAGTTTAGAAACGTTTCGTCTCTTCTATGTTTTGTAATAGTTTGAGAAGAATTGAAAATATTAATTCTGCTTTGAATATTTCATAGAATTCACTAGTGAATCCATTTGCTCCTGAACTTTTCTTTGTTGGAATATTTTTTATTATGGATTCAATCTCTTTACTAGTTATTGGTCTATTCAGAATATTTCTTCATGATTCAGTCTTGGTAGATTGTATGTTTCAGGGAATGTATCAGTTTTTCTAAGTTGTCCAATGTTTTCCAATATAATTGTTCATAGTATTCTCTTATGATCTTTTGCATTTCTGTGGTATCAGTTGTAACATGTCCTCTTTCATTTATAATTTTTATTTGAGTTCTCATTTTTTTTGGTAAGTCTAGCTAAAGATTTGTCTATTTTGCTTACCTTTTCAAAAAAGAGATTTAGTTTCACTGATCTTTTCTTTTGCATTTTCAATCTTTATTTTATTTGTTATTACTTTCCTTTTACTAACTTCAGGTTTGGTTTGTAGTTTTTCTAGTCATTGAGATATAAAGTTAGGTTGCTTATTAGAGAGCTCTCTTATTTCTTAACTTAGTCATTTATCTCTATGAACTTACCTCTTAGAACTGCCTTTGCTACCTCAAGTTTTGGAATGTTTTATTTCCATTTTCATTTGCCTGAAGATATTTTTAATATCTTTTAATTTCTTCTTTGACCCATTGGTTGTTCAGTAGCAGTGTAGTTTAATTTCCACATATTTTTGAATTTTTTTTTAAAGATTTTATTTATTTATTTGTCAGAGAGAGAGAGGGAGAGAGCGAGCACAGGCAGACAGAATGGCAGGCAGAGGCAGAGGGAGAAGCAGGTTCCCTGATGAGCAAGGAGCCCGATGTGGGACTCGATCCCAGGACGCTGGGATCATGACCTGAGCCGAAGGCAGCTTGCTTAACCAACTGAGCCACCCAGGCGTCCCACATATTTTTGAATTTTTAAATTTTCTTCTTGTAAATGATTTCTAGTTAATCTCACTATGCTTGATATGATTTCAGTCTTCTTAAATTTATTAAGTCTTGTTTTGTGGCCTAATATATGATTTATCCTGAAGAATAATCCATGTATGTTTGAGAAGAATGTGTATTCTACTTTGGGTATAATATTCTACAAATGTTTATTAAGGACATCTAGTTAACATGTTGTTTAAATCTAATGTTATCCTCTTGACTTTCTGTCTGGATAATTTATGCATTGTGAGCGGGACAATGACTTCTCCTGCTATTATAGTTATTACTGTCTATTTTTTTCCCTTTAAGTCTGTTAACATTTCCTTATATATTTAGGTTTTCCTATGAGGGGTGCATAAATATTATCAATTTTATATCCATTTGTTGAATTGATTCCTTTATCAATGCATAATGACCTTCTTTTCTTACAACCTTTGTCAAAACATCTATTTTGTCTGACATAAGTATAGCTACCCATGCTTTCTTCTAGATTCCATTAACATGGAATAGCTTTTTCCATTCCTTAACTTTCAACTTTGGTGTGCTCTTACATTTAAAGAGAATCTCTTGTAGGCATCATAGTTGCATCTTTTTCTTGTCTATTCAGCAATTCTGTGTCTTTCCATTGAAGAATTTGTTCCATTTACATTTAAAATATTTATTGATAGGTATGGACTTACTATTTTCACTCTGTTGATTTGTCCTGGTTATTTGTAATGTCTTTGTTTCTCTTTTTTGTTTCTTTCTTTGTAATTTGATTTTCTCTAATGATATACTTAGATTCCTTTCTCTTTATCTTTTATGTTTTTACTATAGGTTTTTGTTTGTGGTTGCCAAAGGCTTATATAAAACATCTTAAATTTGTAAAAAGTCTATTTTAAGCTGATAACAACTTAAGTTCAAATGCATTCTAAAGTAAAACACATCCCCACCACCACATTTTATGTTTTTGAGACATAATTTACATAGTTTTACCTTGGGCAAAGTATTGTAGATAGTTATTTTTAGTACTTTTGTGTATCAATTATTATATTAAATCTATAGGTGATTTATCCTCACCATTACAACATTAGAGTATTCTGAATTTAATTATACCTTACCTTTACCAGTGAAAGTTATACTTTTATATGTTTTCCTATTATTATTATTTTTTTTAATTTTATTTATTTATTTGACAGAGATCACAAGTAGGCAGAGAGGCAGGCAGAGAGAGAGGGGGGAGCAGGCTCCCTGCCAAGCAGAGAGCCTGATGTGGGGCTCGATCCCAGGACCCTGAGATCATGACCTGAGCCAAAGGCAGAGGCTTAACCCACTGAGCCACCCAGGTGCCCCTGTTTTCCTATTATTAATGGTGCCCTTTTATTTTGATTCAAGAAGTCTTTTAATATTTCTTGTAAGGGTGGTTTGGTGGTGATAAACTTTTTCAGCTTTTGCTTGTCTGGAAAATTCTTTATCTCTCTTTCAATTCAAAGGACAATTTCATCAGGTAAAGTATTCTTTATCAGGAAAGCTTTTCTTCCCTTTCAGAAATTTGAATATATCATGCCACTGTCTTCTGGCCTGCAAAGAGTGTGTCCTTGTCTTAACTTTCATCACTTTAATTGTGTTTCTTGGTGTGGGTCTCTTTGGATTCGACTTTTTAAAAACTGTGGCACAAAAACAATGAATACTGTTACGCTGAAAATTAAAAAAAAAAATTAAAAAAATTTAAAAAAAAAAAAAAAACCTCTCTGGATTCCCTGGATCTGGATGTCTATTTCTTTCCCCAGGTTAGGGAAGTTTAGCCATTTATTTTCAAACAAACTTTCTGCTCCTTTCTCTCTCTCTCTCTCTTTGTAGGACTCCTGTAATGTGAATGTTGGTCTGCTTAATTTTGTTCCATAAATCCCTTACAATATCTTCACTCTTTTATTCTTTTTTCTTATTGTTGCTCTGATTAGATGAATCCCTTTACTCTGTTTTTGAGTTTGTGATCCTTTCTTCAATTTTATCTAGTTTGCTGTTGAACCCATGTACTGAATTTTTCAGTTCAGTTATTCAATTCATTTGTATTCATCAACTCTGTGATTTCTGTTTGGTACTTTCTTATATGTTATATCTCTTTGTTGAAGTTCTTACTTTGTTCATGTATTATTCTCTTTCCCTTGCTATCTTAATGTTCATAATTTTGAACCTTTTATCAGATAAATCACATATCTCCATTTTGTTAAGATCTGCTCCTTGAGTTTGATCTTATTCTTTTGTTTGGAGAATATTTCTCTGTTTCTTCCTTTTTCTTGACTCTTTGTGTTGGTTTCTGCAAATAAGGTAAAACCGCTACTTCTCCCAATCTTGAAGGAGTGGATTTATGCAGGAGTGACTTCATAATGGCTTTATCTTTTGGTTAGGTTTCAAACCTTTGTGAAACCATATGATAATTGACTCTCTCTGCTTGACTAATTTCACTCAGCATAATCTCTTCCAGTCCCATCCATGTTGCTACAAAAGTTGGGTATTCATCCTTTCTGATGGAGGCATCATACTCCATAGTGTATATGGACCACATCTTCCTTATCCATTTGTCCGTTGAAGGGCATCTTGGTTCTTTCCACAGTTTGGCGACCGTGGCCATTGCTACTATAAACATTGGGGTACAGATGGCCCTTCTTTTTTTTTTTAAAAAAAGATTTTATTTATTTATTTGACAGAGAGAGATCACAAGTAGATGGAGAGGCAGGCAGAGAGAGAGAGAGAGAGGGAAGCAGGCACCCTGCTGAGCAGAGAGCCCCATGTGGGACTCGATCCCAGGAACCTGAGATCATGACCTGAGCCGAAGGCAGTGGCTTAATCCACTGAGCCACCCAGGTGCCCCCAGATGGCCCTTCTTTTCACTACATCTGTATCTTTGGGGGAAATACCCAGTAGTGCAATGGCAGGGTCATAGGGAAGCTCTATTTTTAATTTCTTGAGGAATCTCCACACTGTTCTCCAAAGTGGCTGCACCAACTTGCATTCTCACCAACAGTAGAAGAGGGTTCCCCTTTCTCCACATCCTCTCCAACACATGTTGTTTCCTGTCTTGCTAATTTTGGCCATTCTAACTGGTGTAAGGTGATATCTCAATGTGGTTTTAATTTGAATCTCCCTGATGGCTAGTGATGATGAACATTTTTTCATGTGTCTGATAGCCATTTGTATGTCTTCATTGGAGAAGTGTCTGTTCATATCTTCTGCCCATTTTTTTGATATGATTGTCTGTTTTGTGTGTGCTGAGTTTGAGGAGTTCTTTATAGATCCTGGATATCAACCTTTTGTCTGTACTGTCATTTGAAAATATCTTCTCCCATTCTGTGGGTTGCCTCTTTGTTTTGTTGACTGTTTCCTTTGCTGTGCAGAAGCTTTTGATTTTGATGAAGTCCCAAAAGTTTATTTTGGCTTTTGTTTCCTTTGCCTTTGGAGACATCTCTTGAAAGAAGTTGCTGTGGCTGATATCGAAGAGGTTACTGCCTATGTTCTCCTCTAGGGTTCTGATGGATTCCTGTCTCACTTTGAGGTCTTTTATCCATTTTGAGTTTATCTTTGTGTACGGTGTAAGAGAATGGTCGAGTTTCATCCTTCTACATATAGCTGTCCAGTTTTCCCAGCACCATTTATTGAAGAGACTGTCTTTTCCCCACTGGATATTTTTTCCTGTTTTGTGACTCCAAGCCACTTTCTTTGTCTTAGTGGAACCTAGTGGTTCTCATGTGTTGAGGGTGTGCCAATATATGTTGGCGGCCCAAAGGGGAGAATCTCAGTCAGCACCTAGATGCTGGCTGATTGGAAACCAGACCCTCAGATAGAAGCTGTTAAAGTATGCAAGCCGACCTCTTTCGAAGAAGGACCGGATCTAGGTGTTTCTGTCTGCTCCCCCTACTCTAAGCCCTGAAGAGATAGCTGGTTAAGAACTGATTCTTTATTTGCTACAGTCTTATGGGACCAGCAAATATAAATCCTGCTGGCTACCAGAGCTGTGTGGATCAAGGAGTGCAGTCTCTGGGCAGCAGCCACAAAAGATGCTTCTCTAGATATGTGCCCAGCTCCTTTCAGGGAGATGCCAGTGACCCATAACCATACAAGAGAGAATGTGGAGTTGGCCCCCAATAGCCTCCCTTGTCTCTGGGAAGGAAAACAGGCATTTCCAGTTGCATGCTAAATTAAGAGACTGATTCTCAGGCTGCAGCTTTTAAGATATGTAAATAAGCCTCTTTTCAGTGAAAGACTTGAGATGAGCATTGCTAGCATCCGCCTCTGTGCTGAGCCCTGGAGGGGCAGCTATGCCAGGGCGGGGCTCAGGGTGAAAGTATGTCTCAGCCTGTACTTCCCATTTAAATGGGGGTTTTCTTCTCATCTTCTCAATGTGTAGGAATTGCTCAGCTAGTTTCTGGATTTCTTTTACGGGGAATTCTTCTGTGTGTAGCTATAGATTCAGTGTGTCAATGGGAAGAGGTAAGTTCAGGAGCCTCCTATGTCACCATCTTGAACTAGAACACTCAGCACAGGGTCCCAGTTCCTTAAATAGTCTCCTTCAGCCTCTTAGTCAGAACTGTCAGTTAATTTTAAATCTGCCTTAAAATTGAGGCAAAAGTTACCTTTATAAAGAATGAGAAAAGACCAGTTGTAGAGGGCAGCAAAGACAGAATAGGCAACAGGATTCACGGACTCCTACAACACTGAAAAGAAAGACCAGAAAAAAAGACCACCAACTGAGGAATCTCAGCAAGGCTCAAACAACACAAAGTGTACAAAGTGTATTAGAGCTGAATTTTTCTATTCCTTCACTAATGGAGGAAACTTGAAACATGAAATCCAAGTTCTGTGAGGTGAAAAATTCTCTTCACCTCTGGCCTCTTCTTTCACTACTGAATAATACTTTACTGTGGTTTTATCGCTTATGATGTACTTTTCCCTCACTCAGTTTTTGCTTATAGGTATTTTTCTGAGTGACCCAAATCTCCTGAACCTTGGGCCTGTGTCTTATTTGGGATTCCCTAAAAACAGAGTCTGAAATAAAGTTTCAGAAATACCTCCTAAATAAACTGCCTGCATGCAGGAAACAGGAGTGGAAAGGGGGAAGCCTGAGATAGGGGAGGATAAGGGATAGGAGACAAAACTAATGTGAGATGCAGTATTAAAGTCTGCACTGCAGCTTCCCATTTTTCTGGAAAGATCTGCATACTTCTGAGACTTGCTCCCAGGAACAAGAACTCCTCAGTTCTGGCAAAGGAGACTGTATGAGTGAGCCCTTCTGGGCCTCAGTAGAAAGGCTGGAGATAACTTGAACATTCCAGGCCAAGGAATTCAAGGTTAATCCATGTTAAAAATTACTCTGAGATACAGGACTGGAGTCCTGCTAACAGCTAAGACGGGGGGTTTACAAATGTAAATTGACTTCAAAAGATGCATGATGATATCAATGATGATGACAACATTGAGCATGATTTTCTAATAAAGCAGGTAATTGATTAAAAAAAAAAAAAAAAAGAACTCCTCAGTTCTTCCAGGCTGCACATACAAAAGGCATTGATTAGCAAATGCCAAGCTCAATAACAGTCCAATGTGAGTCTGGAGAACATACTAATAGGAATGAGATACAATTGTTTCCTACAGGTATGAATGAAGCTGTAAGTGGCTGAGGGGTGTACCATGGCATTTGAATGGTGCAATGACCCTTTTGACCCAAACTCTAAGCATGCAAAATAAGGCATTCCTTTGGGCTAAAGCCATTTTTAAGCAAAACACAGTGGTACACATAAGGGATGCCACATTGAGCTGAATATATGCTTCTCCAAAGGCTTAAGGGGATCAGAGGGAGTTCAAAAGGTTGGCAAGTTGGGGGGTATCTGAGAACAGAGTATTAAGAAAGCAAAACACTAAATTCAAGACCCTTGATAACATGTTTTACCCAGATCTGGTTCCACCATAGCATTTTCCAAGGTCACTATCAGGATACCCCCAAAGACCCCTCTAGTCACTCCATGACAACTAAAAAGTTCCTTATGGGCTGGGGGGCTGATTATTTTATCCCATGATCTGGCTCCCTGCCTAGTGATGGCTTCCCCCCAAGGGGTTTTTCTGTTTTTCTGTCATCCATCTGACTCTGAAATACAAATATCCAAGAAAGGCAACATTGGCCTTGCATCTTGACATTAGGAGAAAACAGTGCCCATAATGCCCATTGCAATATTTTGTACAGACTTCAAAAATGATTCATGTCCTACAGTTGGATGTCTGGAAGGATTCCTGGTGCAGATGGTGAGGGAGATGGAGCACCAATTTTTCTGGCCCCAACCCCCTGAGGAAGGTTTTATAAGGATGTGACATAGCAGGTCTGTTTACCTTGGTTCCCTGATCATCATCGGGTATCTTATCAGGAGTGCTCCAGAGAAATAACTAATATTCAAAACTTCTACACCTTAATGTGTAAACCCATGAGACCTAAAAGAGTACATAGGTGCAATTTCTGCTTGCATAAACTAGATTTTTTCATGAACAAAGTTGACTGCACTAAGTTACGAGCCCTAGGATTCTGGGCCAAGTTATCTTGGGCAATTAATTTATACATATGTTCCCTATATGAAGTCACCAATAATAGAACAGGCCAAGTAAGTCACTGATTGCCTTATGGAATTGTATACAAAGTTTTAAATATGTATAGTCATCTATTTTAAACAAGTATTAGTATCCACATCATATTTGTAGGACCGTAGGACAAAATAATGGGAACCCAAGAACATAAAGTATTAGTTTTTAAAAAGTAAAAGTATATTTAATAATTATTTAAAACCAGTTTCATAAGATAAACTACTATTCTACTAAGTTATTTTCTTAGATATTTTGGCTTCTAGGGATTACTGAAGTTCATTGGCTTTATATTTTAGAGCCAAAATTGCTATGGTAATACCAACAGGTTATTTTCTTTCTGTAGCACATAGTATCTCTTGTGTCATAAGAGCCCTATCCCCATGACCACCATTTCTATTCTAGCAGACTCTAAAGCAGTGCATACAGGTCAAGGACTGTTATTCTTTTGACAAGATAGCAACCTCCAAGGAGTTGGACCCACCTAGGTGGGATTCTGAGCCGTTGTCAGGAACTTCCCCCCCGAAGGTAGCTAAAAGATGCCAGGTGTCTTAACCAGAAAACAGAGATCAAAGAGATTGGGGACCATCTGTCTTGCTTACTTGTGGCCTACTGTGCTAGCTCAGTACATGTTTGAAGTATTATTTGTTTAGTGGGGGAGGGTAGGTCAACAGAGCCTTGAGCACTAGTGCTTTGAAATGCAGTCTCCACAATTATTCTGCTGACAAAACAAGTCTTTTTTCTCTGTCCTCTCTGGGATTGGTCCTCTTTTGAGACCTGTGCTTGTTAGTCCAACTCGTTTTTCATTGGCTTGTCTTTGCTCTGGTTTAGACTTTCAGAATCTCCTTCCTTGGGTTCTCTTTCTGCTAATCAGCCTCTGATTAAGTCAGTCAGCCTAGTCATTCTCCTCCCAAGAACTATCTTTACCCACAGTTGTAGAACCTAGATGTCCTACTAAGAAGTCCTGAATCAGTTACTGCTGATAATTTCTTCCCAGAAAGCCCTTCTCCAGAAGCCACATAGTTGTAGTTCCATCTAGTTGTAGTTCCATCTAGCTAAGGTGCCTCAGGGCTTACTGAGCTCTACTGTGTGATTAGACACTGCCATCTCCTGGTCAAAGCAATGAACTTGGTCCCAGCAGTCCACCATTGGGCTTTGTTGTCTACGACACCCACCTATATTGTTAGCCAGGATTGGAGAGATGCTCCCGGCCCTCCCCCTGCCCCCCAACCCCACACATCTTATACAACACAAAATTTAGAGAATTACCTGCTAGCACTGCCCTGTAGACTCACCTAAAGATTTCATCTCCCTTGGAGTCCAAATGCATCTTCTCCACAGAGGGAAATCAACTCTAGATCTTGGACTTCATTATTTTGTCTTCAACCTTGCTGGCCAAATGAGTCATCTAAAAGCAATTTTAAAAAGCACTGTCTTGATTTTGGGTGCATATTTTCTTCCCATGAATTTCTAAACAGTACCTAGTAACCAAGTTAGATTGGGTGTCTATACAGTAGCTTTTGGAGCTAGATTTCTGACAGGTTACTCCATTTAAGTATAAAAGTCTCCTGTTGGATTACTAATTTTTTTGGTAGATGAACTCTAGCAGACATAAAGAGTTTACTTTCCCAAAAAAGAAATTGGCCAAATGATGTACTCAACATTTCTACCAAAGCTGAGGAGCTATCCATTCTAGTCTAAGTTTTAAGCCAGCTGACCCTATAGATAGTATCCTCACCCATTCCTCATTCTTGGCCCCCAGTGGCACAAGGGATTCTCTTGGGTGGAGTTGGCTTTTGCTTGCAAAGTTTTCCAGGACCTATAGAATCACCTGCTTTACTTTAGGAATTCCTTTGGGATTACAAAATGGAACAATCTCTGCTCCTCTGGCCAGAACTACCCAGATACCACAGCATAAGTATAGGCTCTGAAAACAGGCAGGCCTTCAAGGGTTAAAAGAAACTGTCAGAGGTAGGTCTCTAGAAGTTGGTAAAAAGAGCCTGAAGCCTAGTTTCTAATTCTGTAGAAACTTGGCTTCAGCTTATAACTGAGTATTCAGTAGAGTTGGGACATTAAAAATACCTAGTTTTGCCTTTGTGGACCTCCAAGTTTACCCTCAAACAAAAGATAGGTGGAAATTCACCTGTATCAGAGGCCTTGGTTAAGCTTCTTTATTAACATAATATTGGATATTAACTTCAGTCCATGCCCATTTGATTTTTTTTTAAAGTATTGGATTTTAGGTTTGAACAAGCAAAACAACTTTCTAAATCCTTAATAGAGATTAATTACGAATCATCTGCTACCTCTTTCCAAAAGACTAATTGGGAGAAGTGATGTTTGAGAAGAACTGACTTGAGGTCATGAAGCACATCCAATTCTTGTTATTCCACATTCCATCCTCAGATTGAACAGGACCCTCACGTACTTGGATAATATTTTCTTGGCCTCATACACAATCACATTTGCTGTGCATGTTTTGGTGTTATGCCTTCAGCTTTCATCAAGGGATGCTATTAAAAAAACAGCCTAATGAAATCCATTATCCTCTTTGTTCTAGGAACATGGGAGACATTGCATACTGCGTCCCTCAGCTCTTGCTCTAGAAAGCTCCTCATGAACATTTTCGGACAATGTTGGCTGCTAGGAAAGGCTTTACATCCTTTGAGCAACAGCATAATTTTTTCTCAGTTAATAAGAATGTAGCAACTGTCCCTGCTGGTACCTGCCTACCAGGAACTTAGAACCATATTCAAATGTCAGAGATTCAGGCTCCAATGGGAGTACATAGCTCATCTAGCACTGACAGAATTGTTTCCTAGATGGAGGTGGAGACCCCAGACCCAGGAGGCTACAACAACCTGCAATGGGATGCCCAGAATAAATCTCAGTCCATGGGGCTTCTGGACTAAGTGCCCAACATTGAGTTTTTTTTGATGAAGCTTTCTCTGCCAGACTCTGAAGTTGCTAAACTTGAAGCTTCTACACAGTAATCCATTGAGGTCCCTCACTTGAAGCTATCGTCACACTTCCTTTAAAAGCCAAGTTAAACTCCACAGGGTTGTTTTGTTTGTTTGTTTGTTTGTTTGTTTGTTTGTTTGTTTTTGGTCAAGGAGGGTAGAGAAGGGAGCACTGACTTCTAGCTATATGCAAAGGTACAATTTCACATGTGCCCTGGAATGACTGTTTCAGATTTTCCTACTCAAACCTTCTCACTTGCCATTGTAAGCTGCTGCTTTCTGTTACTGGTCCTGATGTGCTCATCACTTGTCACTCTGCTGAACACAGTTTTTTCTAATGGTGACCTTCAAATGGATGTTCCCTTCTCAAATTCAGGAAGACAAAACTGATCACTATGCCCCCAGAATGTCAGCCTTGCCACAGTGAGAATGTAGACATGCCCCCTTGAGTTTAGAGGCTCATCTTAGAAGCTGCTGTCCTGAATCCCATCTTCTCCAAAAAGGGCAGTCTTACAATGCTGTTGTTGCACAAAGAAGAGATTGGATGTTCCCTTTTTTTCCTACCTGTTTTCACATGGAGCTCAGCAGCAGAACTATGCCAAGCCTCCTCACTTCCTAATCCAAAAACACCGGTTATTTCTTACCCTAGAGTTAATGTGGAAATGTCTTTCCCCAGTTCCCAGGGCTCATGGTATAATTTCGTAAGATTACTATAGTGTGGTCTTGTGGTATCAGTGGTGTTTTGATATATTTCCTCAAACCTGGATCATTTCATCATTTCATATTGGCTATGGTCAGGTTGTCACTTGATAAAGGGTCAGGGTTTTGACAGAACAGAACCCATAATATGTAAATATGTTCATATGTAAATCTAAGTTAATACTCCCTATAGTTGGTATATCATAGTATCCAAATACTATGTGAATTTAAAGTGATGATTATACCAACTATGATTTATAACTTCAGTTTCACTAATAGTTTTTAAATGTGTATGTTGACATAGTAAATAAATTCTAACACAAGAACAACAGCATCAATCTCCTTCATAATCTTGACCGCCATGACCCACCTCCACCAGAGGGTATCATTCCATATGTCTATAGTTTGATTAATGAGTCTTTATCAAAATCCTATAAATTATGATGAGATTTATGGATTTTAGGCAGTAAGACCTAACTTTAATATCTTGGAATGAGATATTTCCTTAGCAGGAGTAACTAACATAATTATTGGCAACCAGCCTATAAAATCATACAAATATTATTTATGAACTGGTCAGTTGTGTTAGCACCATCATTTAGATATCCTTTGTGTTTTATAGCAATCTTCCTGATGTCAGGCTTTGGCATACATTTCCCAGAAAATTAAAGTCTTTAACTTACCCTTAGGGCTTAATAATCAAATAAGCAATAATTATAAAATACATTTGGTTCATAGAGTTCATTCAAAAGAAGAATGGTCAACTTGAATTTATCTGGAATCACTCTATTTTCTTAAATTATGTAACATAAAATAATATCTTGGAATGTAATTTTTATCAATATTTTATTATAGCCTGATTGAATCCCAAACAAGCCACCAGATTTAAAGAGATGCCAGATAATGATTAAAAGCAACTCCCCACCATCTAATAAATTGAAAACCAAGTTAATTTGCTCTCAAAATATTTCCCAAAGCCAAATCAACAGTTGAGCTATCATTTTGTTCCTCCTATCTGGGACAGATAACCCTTGGTCTTCCTCACCCTGGGCACTCTGGCAGGACAAGCAGGGGAACAAAGAAGCTCAAGAACTTTATGAGGATTTTGCCAAACTTCTCTCTGAGTTTCACTCAGTCTAAAAATCTTCCATGCAACCTTACCTTTTTCCACCTGAGGTTAGACATGCATCACAGCCTGACAACCTCACCTGACTCCCTCTCCATTTCATAGGCATTTTCTCTAATACATTTTTCTGCATATTTAATCCCATCTGTCTTGGCTTTGTTTCTCATGTGATACCATGAGTCATCTGAGGAAAAATATGATAATGGGCAGATTTGGAATGGGCTTTTTCACTGCCCAATGGGCAGAGAAGTTCCCATAGTTGGTAGATAAGCATGAAAAGAGCCTGTCACAAGATGCTGGCTCACTTGATAAAGATTTCACCAAAGGAAACCTGAAAAATGCCCTGGTTCTGAGGGGAATGTTACAAGTGAAGTGATGCAGGCTTTGAAAATACAGAGGGAGAAAACCTACAAAGACTGTAGAGTTGACTACTTCAGAATTGTACTGATGCCCTGCAGCAGGCAAAGGAGAGACTGCAGGCTGTGAATAAGCAGTTTCTGAGTAAATGTGATTCATAGAGCCTCTGAGGTCATTCACAAAGGGGCCTGGAGCTCCTGCAGCAGAAAGGCAGGTACAACTAAGCAATAGTCTACAAACCTAAATTGCTACAATCACAGAACTCCAGAGGCACTGGAATGCTCAGCCAGGTATTTTGTTAAGCAAAGACCAAGGTCCCTAGTGAGGAAAAACTGGAACTTTAAAATGTGAGATCTAGGGGCACCTGGGTGGCTCAGTGGGTTAAAGCCTCTCTGCCTTCAGCTCAGGCCATGAACTCAGGGTCCTGGGATGGAGCCCCGTATCGGGCTTTCTGCTCAGCAGGGAGCCTGCTTCCCCCTCTCTCTCTGCCTGCCTCTCTGCCTACTTGTGATCTCTGTCTGTCAAATAAATAAATAAAATCTTAAAAAAGATTTAAAAAAATAAAATAAAATGTGAGATCTAGATATATGAACGGAAGATCTAGAGATGCTTTGGCTCCTCTCTCTCTCTTTCTCTCTCTCTCTCTCGCCGATCTGTCCATACATAAGGAAAGCACATGTTCTTATCCTTTCTGCTCTGCCATGGCATAAATGGTCAGGGGTTGGACCTTGATGGGGAATCCTGTCAGTGTCCAGTCTACCTGTGCCAAGTAGACTTAATTTTGAGTGCATTATTTACAAGTCTTTGGACCAAAATTCTGCACTACATTTCTCCCAACAGCTTAATCAGCTAAATAAATAAATAGTCTTTTGATCTCCACATTACCAATTTCTACCTGTATATCCCAATCTGTTCTGAATTCCAGTGAAGAAGAACAGTTACTATTCGTTGGGTCCTCCCTCAAACTCCAATATGGTCATCAGAATTAGTGAAGTTAAACGCGTGGGTTTTGTTTGTTTGTTTGTTTGTTTGTTTTTTACTATAGCAACATTTTGGTGTTCGGGAAGTGAAAATGAAAAGGAAGTGGCATGTTGTGGGTCCATTAGTAATAATGTGTCTCCATTCAGGGTTCAAGTACAGACAATAGACTCTGATAGTCCTTAAAGCAGAAAGGGGCTTGAAAGGGTGTCACATGGTTTATAGAATTGGTGGAAGAAACAAACTCTAGAGCAAGGTTCCATGTATGAACCCCCAAGCCACAACAGAATTGAGTTGCTAAGGAAGCTGCTTATAATCAGAAAGCTGTTTATATGTAGAAAGCTGGATGTTGCCTACTAATTTGTGAAGTGGTCACTACAGCTCCTGGCTATAAGACCAAGCTATTTCTGTCATAATAAATATCAGTAAAATTGATTTTCTTGTGTTTTGACAATATACTGTGGTACACTGTATGGTGGCTAACATAACATAATTGAAAAAACATGAAAAATTAAAATTAAAAAAATGCATTGGGGTACATACCCACGACAAAGCTAACTGACAAAAGAAGAAAATGTTAAATGTAGACACATTTCTGAAGGGCTAATTTTCCCCTTATAAGGAGCTGCTACAACATTACTTTCTTTACTTTCTGAAGAACTTCCTGCTATCCACTACTACATTTACATTTTATGGTCAGAGGAAAGCTCAATAGAAGATGAAAATTTTCTATGAGTTTTGAAATTTGGAAATTGATAATTATAAAACTAAGTGCCACTTTCAAGGTCTTAAATGAATAAATGTATTAGTTCATAACTTATATTTTTCTGTTTTTAGTTGAAATATAGTCATACTATGTTACATTAGTTTTAGGAGTACAATGATAAATCAGGGTATGGTCTGCCATCATATAAAATTGTTACATATTATTAACTATATTACATATTATTAACTATATTCCCTATTCACATTCCCTATTCATTGTTTCCCTGTGTCTTATTTATTGTATAGCTGAAAGTATGTACCTTCTGAATCTTTTCTCTATTTTGTTCACTCCCCCACCCTCTAGCAATCACCAGATTTTTCTCTATATTTATATGTCTGTTTCTGTTTTGTTTTTGTAGACAGCAAATATAAATGAAATCATATGGTATTTGTCTCTCTTGAACTTATTTTACTTAGCATAATAGACCCCTAGGTCTATCTACATTGTCACAAATAAGATTTCATTCTTTTTTTATCACTGAGTAATATTCCATTGCATGCACATGTACACACCATCTTTTCCATTTATCCATCAAGAAACACTTAGGTTGCTTCCATATTTTGGGCATTGTACATACTGCATTGAACATAAAGGATATATCTTTTTGAATTAATGCTTTCATTTTCTCCAGGTAAATACCCAGAATTAAAATAGGTGGATTGTATGGTAGTTCTTTTTTTGATTTTTTGAAGTACCACATGCTATATCCCATAATGGCTGCACCATTTTGCATTTTCACCAACAATGCGAGAGGTTCCCTTTCTTCACATCCTCACCAAGGTTTGTTATTTCTTGCTTTTTGATAAGAACCATTCTAACAGATGTAAGGTAACTTCTCATCATGGTTTTGATTTGCATTTCCTTGATGATTAGTGACACTAGAACTCCTCATGTGTATACTGACCATGCGAATGTCTTCTTTGGAATGGTATCTGTTCAGAAGTTCTGCCCATTTCTTTAAATTGGATTGTTTGGTTTTTTTGATACTGACTTGTGTGATATTTGTATGTATTTTGGATATTAACTGCATGTAAATTATATTATTCACAAATATCTTTTCCCATTTAGTAGTTTCCATTTTCATTTGTTGGTGGTTTCCTTTGCTATGCAAAAGCTTTCTAGTGTGACATAATATGATTTGTCAATTTTTGCTTTTGTTGCCCTTGCCTGAAGAGACATTCAAAAAGTATCGTTCAAACCAATGTTCATGAGCTTACTGCCTATAGTTTTCTTCTAGGGTTCTATGGTTTCTGGTCTCGTATTGAAGTCTTTAATCCATTTTGAATGTATTTTTGTATATGGTATAAAAAAAATTGTCCAATCTCATTCTATTGCGTGCAGCTATCCAGTTTCCCCAGCACTATTTATTGAAGAGATGTTCTTTTCCCCATTTTATGTTCTTGCCTCCTTTGTCAAAGATTAACTGACCATGTAAGCATGGGTTTAATGTTGGGCTCTCTATTCTGTTCCATTAATCTGTGTGTCTGTTTTCACGCCAGTACTTACTGTTTCAATTACTGTAAACTTTTGTATGTATATCTTGAAGTCTGGGACTGTGATTCAAGTTGTTTGTTTGTTTTCTTTTCAAGATTGTTTTGGCTATTTGGGTTCTTTTGTGATTTCATATAAATTTTAGGAGATTTGTTGTAGTTATGTGACAAATGTCATTGGTATTTTGATAGGGATTGCAGTTAATCTGTAGTATGGACAATTCAACAATATTCTTCCAATCCATGGGCATGGAAAATTTTTCCATTTGTATGTGTCTTCAGTTTCTCTCATAAATGTCTTATAGTTTTAATGTACAGGTCTTTAACTTCTTGGTTAAATTTATTCCTAGATACTTTATTCTTTTTTAAAATTTAATTTTATTTTTTCAGTGTTCCAATATTCATTCTTTATGCACCACACCCAGTACTCCATGTAATACGTGCCCTCCTTAATAGCCACCACCAGGCTCAGCCATCCCCCCACCTCCCTCCCCTTCATAACCCTGTTTCCCAGAATCCACAGTCTCTCATCTTTCATCTCCCCCTCTGACTTACCCCAATTCACTTTTCCTTTCCTTCTTCTAATGTCCTCCATGTTATTCCTTATGCTCCGCAAGTAAGTGAAATCATATGATAATTGACTTTCTCTGCTTGTCTTATTTCACTCAGCATAATCTCCTCCAGTCCCATCCATGTTGATAAAAAGTTGGGTATTCTTTTTGATGTAGTTGTAAATGAGATTGTTTTCATAATTTTTTTCCCTGCTACTTCATTATTAGTGTATAGAATACAACAGATTCTGTATATTTATTTTGTATTCTACAACTTTATTGAATTCATTTATCAGTCCCAATAGATTTTGGGTGAAGTCTTTAGGGGTTTCTATATACCATATCTTGTCGTCTGCAGAGTGACAGTTTTACTTCTTCCTCACAAATTTGGATGTTTTTATTTCTTTTTCTTGTCTAATTGATGCACTTAGGACTTCCAGCACTATGTTGGATAACAGTGGAAATAATGGACGTTTTTGTCTTGTTCCTGATATTAGAGAAAAAGCTTTAAGCTTTTCATTAAGATGTTAACTATGGATTTGTCATATATGGTCTTTTTTATAATGAGGTATGTTTCATCTATATCTCCTTGTTGATAATTTTTTATCATGAATGAGTGTTGTATTGTGTCAAATGCTTTTTCTGCATTTGTTGAGATTATCATATGATTTTTATTCTTTTTGTTAATATGGCACATCACATTAATTAATTTGCAGATTTTGAAACTAATCTCACTTGATGATGGTATATGGTCCTTTTAATGTATTGTTGAATTCAGTTCGCTGTATTTTGTAGAGGATTTTTGCAACATTATTAATCAAGGATATTGGTCTGTATTTTGTGTGTGTGTGCGTGTGTGTGCAAGCATGTGATTTTCTAGTCTGGTTTTGGTATCAGGGCAATGCTGGCCTTACAAAATGAGTTTGGAAGTGTCCTTTCTATCCCAGTTTTTTGAAATAATTAGAGGAATCTTTAACTTTTCTTTAAATATTTGATAGAATTTATCTATGAAGCTCTTTGGTCCTTGATTTTTGTTTGCTGGATTATTAGACTTCTGATTCAATTTCATGACCAGTGATTGGTCTTTAGGAGATTTTCTATATCTTCTTGATTCAATCTGGGAAGACTGCATGTTTGTAGGGATTTGTCCATTTCTTCTAGGTTTTCCCATTTGTTGGCATATTATCTAATTATTTATAGTAGTCCATTATGATCCATTGTATTTTTATGGTATCTGCTATAACTTCTCCTCTTTCATTTCTGATTTCATTTATTTGGGTTCTCTTTTTCTTCATTAGTCTGGCGAACAGTTTATCAAGGTTGTTTGTATTTTAAAATAACCAGCTCTTCATTTCATTGATCTTTTCTCTTTTCTTTTTTAGCTTGTATTTCATTTATTTTTACTCCAATCATTATTGTTTTCTTCCTTGTACTAGCTTTGGGCTTTTTTTGTTTGTTCGTTCTTTTTCTAGTTTCTTTAGATGTGGTGGTCCTATATCACATAAACTTCCCTTTTAGAACTGTTTTTGCTGCACTCCATAGATTTTAGAATGTTGCTTCCATTTCAGTTTTTTCATGGTACTTTCTGATTTCCTCTTTGATTTCTTCATTGACCTGTTGGTTGCTGAGTAGCATGTTGTTAGCTTCCATGTGTTTGGGTATTTTCCACTTTTCTTCTTGCTGTTGATTTCTAACTTCATACTGTTGTAGTTAGAAAGGATGCTTATATGGTTTCAATCTTAAATTTATCAAGACTTGTTTTCTAACCTAACACATGATCTATCCTGGAGAACACTCCATGTGCACTTGAAAAGAATGTGTATTCTATTGTTTGGGGTGAGATGGTCTGTATACATCTGTTAGGTCCATCTGGTCTAATGTGTCATTCAAAGTCATTATTTCCTAAAATGAAACAAGATGGGATCAGGAGGGAGAAAAACCATAAGATACTCTTAATCTTACAAAACAAACTGAGGGTTGCTGAGGGGAGACGGGGCATGGAAAGGGTGGTTAGGTTATGGACATTGGGGAGGGTATGTGCTACAGTGAGTGCTGTGAAATGTGCAAGCATGACAATTCACAGACCTGTACCCCTGGGCAAGTAATACATTATATGTTAATAAAAATAATTAATAAAAAGTCATTATTTCCTTATTGATTTTTCTATCTGGATGATCTATCCATTGATGTAAATGGGATGCTAAAGTCCCCCTGCTATTGTTGTATTACTGTCAGTTTCTCTTTTGCAGGCATGCTGATGTGTGGGATTAACCTCTGGCATGCTGACTGCAAAGTCTGGCTATGAGTGTTAAAGACATTATACTGTGCGGGGCTGCCCCCCTTCCCAGATGAGAGCATTTAGAAGGGGCTCTGGCACTGGCTAAGTGCACAATCCAGG
Source organism: Enhydra lutris kenyoni (assembly GCF_002288905.1). Classification (NCBI taxonomy): domain Eukaryota; kingdom Metazoa; phylum Chordata; class Mammalia; order Carnivora; family Mustelidae; genus Enhydra; species Enhydra lutris. The sequence continues at coordinate 5,590,134 of NW_019154105.1, forward strand.
TGTGGTAGGGTGGGGTGGGGAGCCACTTGGGTGGGGCTCTAAGGCAGGGTGGGTGGGTTGGGAGGGGTAGGTTTCAGTGGAATGCTGGGGTAAGGCCAGCAGTACCAGCGCAGTAGATGGAGAATATCGGAAATGGTACCTGCCAGTGCTGGGTCACCCAAATAGAAGAGAAGTTTTTAAAAATGCTGCCCAACAGTGCTTTTGTCCCCATAGAATGTTCTAGAAGGAACCTGCCCATCTGGCATATGCCCTAATATTAGTCAATATATCTACTTTATGTGTAACTCAGGCACTTTTCAAGCTGCTATCCATGCACTGGGACTTGGAGAAAGTGAAAAAGTGTATTTGTCCTTTAGAGTATTTGTTTTCTATTGACTTTCAACTCTCCTGGACATAAATCCCATTGATTTTAAAAGCCAGCAAGGGTGCTGATCTTTTTGGTGCAGGTCCCCTAGGTTGTGGAGCTTGATGTGGGGCTGGGACACCTTGTTCCACAGGGAATGTGTCTATGGTTGTGATATCTCTCCCACTTGTGTGTCCCTGGGTTGGACATATGGGTCCTGACTTAACTGCATCCTCACCCCTTTACCTGTCTTGATGTGTTTTTTTTTTTCCTTTTTATACTTGTGTAGTGCTAGTCTTCAGTTCATTCTCAGTACTCATTCAGTCTTAACAATATAGAGATTTGTCTCTATTTTTTTTCCATTTGAGATGTTATTCTAAATTTAGATTTTACTATGTCTATGGGAGAAAAATGAGCTCAGGATCTTCCAACTCTACTATCTTGATCTCACCTTCCCTCTATTTTTCTTTGTGTTTTCTTCCAATCTTTGTTTTAGGGGTTGGTTGTTTTTCCAGCATTCTTAAAAAAACAAAATGAAACAAAACTCCTATAGAGTAATAAGAAAAAGACCAATGACCCAGTGGACAAATTGGCAAGGTATGTAATATGAGAATAATCTAGTAGAAAAACTGGGCAAAATATGTGAACTATGAACAGACAATTCACAAAAAATATGACTCTTATCCATGTGAGAAGATGATCAACCTCATTTATAAGATAAATGTAAATTAAAACTGAGCTTTTCCCCCTTTCTTTCACTAGAGTTGGAAAATAGGTAGCTAAAGAGGTGGTAGAAATATTAAGGTCAGGCTGGGGACTTGGCATGAAACCAAAAAGGTACCCAGTACGGTCAGGAGATTGCTTGCATGTGGAGACTGAGCAGTAATGACACCGAGAGAAGGGATTTACAAATATGGAAGGCGTGAAGGCTAGAAAGAACCCTGAGATGTTGTAGTTGTAGATAAGAGTGTGAACTTATGCTTTTATAGCGTAAAGAAATAGTGCCTGCACGTACACATATATTTTCTAGTTCTGTTTCTTTTCTTTAAGTTTTTATTGAAATTCCAGGTAGTTAACATACAGTGTAATATTAGTTTCATTTGTGCAATTTAGTGATTCAACACTTCCATATAACACCCAGTGCTTATCACAGCAAGTACACCCTTAATCCCCAGCACCTATTTCACCCATCCCCCACCCACTTCCCCTCTGGTAACCATTAGTTTTTCTCCATAGTTAAGAGTCTTACAGACTTTTAGGGCACCTGGGTGGCTCAGTGGGTTAAAGCCTTTGCCTTCAGCTCAGGCCATGAACTCAGGATCCTGGGATAGAGCCCCACATCAGGCTCTCTGCTCAGCAGGGAGCCTGCTTCCCCCTCTCTCTCTGCCTGCCCCTCTGCCTACTAGTGATCTCTGTCAAATAAAAAAATTAAAAAAAAAAAGAGTCTTACAGACTTTTAAAAAAGACTTATAACCAGTTCTGTTTCCATTCCCCAGGTACACACTTCAGACCCAGCACACACACACACACACACACACATACACACACACACACTTACTTTCAGGGGTTCGTGGTACCTCCAATCCCTGAGTCTTTCTGTACAGATAATAGGCTTGATTCTTATTGATTGGCGCCCCCCAACCCTCTCACCCTCCCCAACTATATTCCCCCTCCTTCTACCCAGGCCTAAGTTTTCAGCCTTTTCTTTTCTTTTTAAATTTTATTTTATTTTTTCAGTGTTCCAAGATTCATTGTTAGAACCTAGAAGCTAAAATCAGCTTTCTAAATGCCCAGTAAAATCAGCATTCTAAATGCCCAGATGTTGATTTCTCAAAAGGTATAAACTTCCAGTTATAAGATTAATAAATCTTGTGAATGTAATGTACACATGGTTACTATAGTTAACCTTGCTGTATTGTAGATTGTAAAGATGTTAAGAGTAAATCTTAAAAGTTCTCATCACAAGAAAGGTAAATTTATAACTATGTGAGGTGATGAGTGCTGATTAGTCCTAGCATGTTGATTATTTTGTGGTATATATATATATATATCAAATAATTATGCTATATACCTAAAACTAACTCAATGTTAAATGTAATTTTGTCTCGACTTTAAAAAATTAAATAAATACTATCCTTCTCTAAAAAGAGTGGCCAGGAACCTATGGCTTCTAGGCCAAATTGGACCCACTCTCTGGTTTCATAAATAAAGTTTTATTGGAACACAGCCATGCCCATTCATTTAAATATCATCTATGGCTCCTTTTGCACTATAACAGCAGAGTTAAGTAGTTGTGACAGAACTCAATGGCTCATGAAGCCTGAAATATTTACTATTCAGCCCTTTCCAGAAAACGTTGAACTCTGACTTAAAGAAACCAGGAACCCCTGGAGAAATAGATGATTCCAGGGCTAGGTCAGGGAAAGTACAAGATGAGCCTAAGATATCTTGCGCCAGAAAGTAAGGAGATGCTTAAAGGACTTGGGATCAGCTTTTAGGGGCTCCCACTGGCCAGATCTGAGAGAATTTGAGTATCAAAATAAAGGACAGTAATGGATTATAATAGAATAAAATTTTATAAGTACATACTGATACAAACGTATGAGAAAGAAATACTTTTCCTTACAGTTGAATGTCAACTAATGTAGAAGAAATGGGGGAAAACCTCCACTATTTGACAACAATTATAATGCTGGTTGGTTCTAGTCAGAGTCATCAATGGATACAAAGGCTGGTGAGTGGAAATTTGAGATTAGGCCAATATCCCATTTCTTATCAGAGATCTTCTCACAAAATACTTCTCAGTTACAAAGGGGGAAGTGACAGGCTTCTCCACCTGTAAATCCATCTGACACCGACCTGACCAGGTAATCACGGTAACATCAACAGTGGTGGGGTGAGTCTCTGTTAGGTGCCTCTGGTATGATGCACTGAGACGAGCACAGCATCATTTATAAACAGTAACGTTCCACCAGTATAGATATCCTGATTAGGATGGTTGTATTGTGGCTTTTTAAGTAACAGAGGGTCTTTGTGTTCCAGAAATACACATTAGAGTGTTCGGGAGTGAAGGGGCTTCATGTTTGCAACTTGCTGTCAAATGATCCAGAATACAAATAATGACAATGACTATTTATACAGAGAGAGGATTACAGAACCAATGGCTAAATTCCTAATAATTACAGAATTTTGGTGAAGGGGACATGGTAGTACTTTACTGTTCTTGCAGCTTTATTAAAAAATTTCAAACTTAGGGCGCCTGGGTGGCTCAGTGGGTTAAGCCGCTGCCTTCAGCTCAGGTCATGATCCCAGGGTCCTGGGATCGAGGCCTGCGTCGGGCTCTCTGCTCAGCAGGGAGCCTGCTTCCCTTCCTCTCTCTCTGCCTGCCTCTCTGCCTACTTGTGATCTCTGTCAGATAAATAAATAAAATCTTTAAAAAAAAAAAATTTCAAACTTAAATAGGGGCACCTGGTGGCTCAGTCATTAAGCGTCTGTCTCGGCTCAGCTCATGAGCCCAGGGTCCTGGGACTGAGCCTTGCATCGGGCTCCCAGCTCCATGCAGAGCCTGCTTCCCCCCACCACCACTCCCTCTGCTGTGTTCCCTCTCTCACTGTATCTCTCTCTGTCAAATAAATAAATAAAATCTTTTTAAAAAATTTCAAACTTAAGTAAAACTTCAAAATCCACTGAGATATCTTTTAAAAATTCATATGTTTATAATATTGATGATTGGCATTTTGGCAAGGGGTTGGAAAAACAATCACATAGATTTCATGCTGGGAAGGCATATATAAAGTTTCTTATGAAGGATGGTTTGTCATTATTAAATTTTAAAATATATATACCCTTTGACCCAGTAATTCCACTTTCAGGAATTGATGCTACAGATATATATGCCTATGAATGTGGGTTAATCTTCAAGTTTTATGAAATAGAAATAATTCAGTGCAGAATTTTGAAATATGTAAACACTAGGGTAAAAAGGAAACATGCATACATATTTACCTATAATTATTGATAATGGCTAAGAAAAAAGAAGCTGGATGACTAGGTGGAAGGGTAGACAAGAGATTTTGTTCCTCATTCTAAAAGTAAAAAGAGTTGTGATAAAGGAGGGGTGAATTCCATCTATTTTTGGAATCATTCTTAGATTCTGCCTCTTCATGGGAGAAACCATAACTCCCTCATTGCTTGAATCTGTACTTTGGCCCATTAAATGTGGTAGAACGGAAAGTGTGCCCGTTCCAAGTCTAGGTATTAGATACCTGTAATTGCCATGAGACTATGTCCAGGAAATCAGGCTGGAAGATAAAATACATAGATGTGAGCCAGTAATCCAGCTGAGACCATCTTAGGCTAGCTAATAGTCAGCTGACCACCAGAGTGAGCCCAGCCAAGACCAAATGAACTGCCCAGCTAAAGTCAGCAGAATCATCCAATGAACCCATAGTCCTGTGAGCCACTAAGTTTGGGATGCTTTCTAATGCAGCATTAGTGTGGCCATAGATAATATATATTCAGCATGAACTCCTTATTATTGGGTCCTGTGTGAGTCCTGGTGTATAACAGAGCTTGCCTACTGCTATTAACCTAGAAGTCCAAAAGTATATTCAACTTTCTCTTATCCTCTTGGCAGCTGGACATGGGCATATCACCAGGACTCAATTAATCAAATTCTTCCGTATGGAATTTTGAATGCTGTCCATCCACTAATGATAGTGTCAAAATTCTCCAATGTGCTAGTTTCTTGGTGTTGCTTGCTCCAGATTAATTGATGGAGGTATTGCCAGTTCCATGAGTCCTAGAACTGAAGCCTGGGTCTTCAGTTTCTTCTTGCATTGAATTTTTAGCTCTGCCTCTATTTTTTGAAACTGATTTTCCTTCTCCTGATAATTCCATAAGCTGCCCAATATCTTCTTCTTAAGTTTATTTTCTGTTTATAGGGGATGGTAGGCCATTTTGTTTTTAAGTTGAATGTCATTCACTTAGACAATTTGAAATTGATTAGTCTGGAATTTTCCTGTATGGACAGTCCAAACTATAACATTGGTGAAATTACAAGGAAATGAAGTAGGGGAGAATTTTAGGAGTGGGGATAGTATTAATGTGCCTCTACAGTATTTGCCTTTGAAACATAAGCAAAAAAGGAGAGATCAATATATGTCAATATATCTCTACTATGATGATGTAGTACAATAAAAATAGAATTAAGTTATTGTGTGCCTTTGCAATGGAAATGAATTGTATGAAGATTCAATCCCTAACAAATTTTACATTAGAAATGACCAAGATTCAAGCTTTTGAACTCTATTCTTTTTTTTTCTTTTTTTTTTTAATTTATTTTCAGCGTAACAGTATTCATTGTTTTTGCACCACACCCAGTGCTCTATGCAATCCGTGCCCTCTCCAATACCTTAATGCACTATTTCTTTAGGTGTGTAGTTTATAAGTTTTGACTGCTCTCACCAGTCAGTGTCTTGAAAAGAAATTTAGAATCACAAATATTTGCAATGTGCTTAAATGTTTTCTATAGTCCCTGAAAAAGTATCTTGGATACTCAAATAACTCAGGAAATTTTGAATCAGACAAGAAATTGGATAACTACCAATTTTCCCATCTCTTGGCTGCCAGTTGTCTCCCAGTTAGCTTGAGGTTTTACAGAACTAGGACCCTGGATAAGTTTCAGCTGGAATCTGTTCAATCTTTAAATCTCTCAAGATATCATATCTCATTCCCTAGTTTAGACTCTCATCTCTCATCTCTCTTATAGACAATCACAATAACTTGAGACAAGATTAGATGCAGAAAGATCAAGTTTATAACAGGGGACAGGCCTTCTGTGATTTGGTTTCTTCTTCCTTCCCACTGCAACTCCTGCCAATCCCAAGATAGAAAGTACCAAATTCTACCAATTTTTTCAGAAAACCTAGTATTTGCACATACTGTTCCCTATAATTAGAATGTACTTCCCACTTAATAAATATTTACTCATCCTTCAAATCTCAACTCAATTATTGCCCATGATATAAATCTTTGAGTTGCCGTTCACCTGCTCTTGCAGCCTGCTATATTTTTTAATTTTATTTATCAATTTTTATTATATTAGCCACCATATAATACATGATTAGTTTTTGCTGTAGTGTTCCATGATTTATTGTTTGCATATAATGTCTAGTGCTCCATGCAATACATGCTCTTCTTAATGCCCATCCCTGGGCTAACCCATCTCCCACCCCCCTCCCCTCTAAAACCCTGTTTGTTTCCTGGAGTCCATAGTCTCTCATGGTTCATCCCCACTCTGACTTCCCTCCTTTCATGTTTCCCTTCCTTCTTCTAATGTCCTCCATTCTATTCCTTATATTCCACACATGAGTAAAACCATATGATAATTGTCTTTCTCTGTTTGACTTATTTCACTTAGCATAATCTCCTCCAGTGTCATCCATGTTGATGCAAAAGTTGGGTATTCACGCTTTCTGATGGCTGAGTAATATTCCACTGTATATATGGACCACATCTTCTCTTTCCATTTGTCTATTGAAGGGCATCTCAGCTCCTTCCACAGTTTGGCTATTGTTGACATTCCTGCTATGGGGTGCATATGGCCCTTCTTTTCACCACATCTGTATCTTTGGGGTAAATACACAATAGTGAAACAAACAGCTCTGCTATATATTTAACCCTATCTCTACTATATAGTATTGATTTCCTGTTGTCTCTCTCACTGTCCAGAGTTCTCCTATAGCCACATGTCATAGGCTATTATACTAGAGTACTCAAATCATATCTATGGACAGCCTTGGAGGAATAGCAAAACACCCCACCACCACCACCAAAAAAAAAATTTTTTGAGGTCACAATGACTCAAATCTCTATCCTACAAAAAAAATTATAAATGTTCATCCTGCCAGCAAAAATGTCCCTGACACTTAAGAACCATACTTAGAAAAAGAGTGACAAAATGAAAATGTTTGACTGTTACTGAGTAGACTTTCAAGCATTATTCTTAAGAAATCTATCAATCACATTAAGTAGAGGAAACATCCTTTCTTCCTTCTTAATTAAGCTGAAAGGCTGGCAGGGTATCATGGAAATTTTACAATCACTGGCGTCAGTCATTGTTTGACTCTGGCCTTAGATAAATTTCTTGCCTTTTGGATCTCAGTTCCTTGAATTAAAAGGATTGCATTACACTGCTAGGAATCTTTCTTTAGAAATACTTACACAGTTTTGTAACTTTTCCAATAAACATGCTTTATAAGAGCTAAACACTCAGCATAACCAAAATTTTCATTACATGGAAAGGTTTTAAAAAAACCATGTGATATCTGTATCATCCACTTTTATACAACATTTTAAAAATACTGAACCATAACTAAAAGTACTAGCTTGGAAATCTGTCCATATCCTGTTTGGTGGGGAAAAATGTTGAACAAATGCACTTATGATCCTATTGAACATTTTAAAAATCTATACATAAATATGTACATATTTGTGCATAAAAATGGCTTGAGAAGAAATCACCAAAACTGAAGTATGTAATATATGAAATAGGGTGGGAGAAAAACATTGAAAAGAAAAGAATTTTATTAGGAGTTCTATTTTGATTTAAATATTATTTTAAGGACACTGTCACAGTCCATTTAGGTTTCTACAATAAAATACTACAAACTGGATAGTTTATAAACAGCAGAAATTGATTTCTTAGTTTTGGAAGCTGAGAAGTCCAAGTTCAGGTGGCAGCATGGTCTTGTAGAAACTGCTGACCAAGAATACTATACCCATCAAAAACATAAAATGTATTGGGGGGAGTAAAAGAGTTGAATTTTTGTGTGTGACTGAAGCTAAGTTGTTATCAGCATAAAATAGACTATTGTAAGATGCTGTAAGATGTTTCAAGTAAGCCAGAAGGTAACCACAAAACAAATTTAAGGTAGATATACACAAAACAAGGAGAAAAGAATCAAAGTATACCCTACAAAAAGCTATCAATTTACAAAGGAAAATAGCAAGGTAGGAAGAGATGAACACAAGAACTACAAGAGCACACAAAACAAGAAGATGGCAATAGAATCCTTACTTACCAAGAATTACATTAAATGTAATGGATTAAATTCTCCTATCAAAAGGCACAAAGTGACTAGGTAGATTAAAAAAGAATAAGGCCCAACTATATGCTATTTACAAAAGACTTACTTTAGCTCCAAGAACACTATAGGCTCAAAAAGAAAGAATAGGAAAACACATTACATGTAAGTGGAAACCAAAAGAGCAGTGGTAGCTATATTTATATTAGATAAAGTAGACTTTAAATCAAAGCTGTAATGAGACAAAGAATGTCATTATATAAATGATATAGGTGTCAACTCATCAAGAGGATATAACAATCATAAATATTTATGAACCCACATCAGAGCACCTAAATATATTAAGCAAACACTAAAAGATAAAATGATGAACAGATAATAATACCCCATGTTCAACAATGTATAGATCATCCAAACAGAAAATCAATACGAAAACATTAGAACTGAAGTATAATTTAGATCAAATGTACCTAACAGACATTTACAAAATATTCTATCCAACAGCAGCAGAATATACATTCTTCTCAAGTACACAGGAAACATTCTCCAGGATAGATCATATGATAGGTCACAAAACAAATCCCAGTAAATCTTAAAAGGGTGAAATCATACCAAGTTTCTTTTTTGACCACAGTGAAATAAAACTGAAAATCAAAAGCAGGAGGAAACTGGAAAAATTCAAATATGTGGAAATTAAACAACACACTCCTAAACAACTAATGGGTCAAAGAAGAAATCAAATGGGCAATCAAGAAAATCAAGAAAATCAAGAAATCAAGAAAAAAAGGTAAACACAACATACAGCAAAAGTAGTTCCAGGAGGGAAATTTATACATATAAATGCCTAAATTAAGAAAAAAGAAAGATCTCAAATAACTTTACACTTCAAGGAACTAGAAAAACAACAAACTAAACCTAAAGTGAGTAGGAGGAGGTATGTAAAGATCAGGGCCCAAAGAAATGAAATAGAGACAAGAAGAAGAGGAGGAGGAAGAGGGAGAAGGAGGAGGAGGAGAAGGAGAAGAAGGGGAAAGAGGAGAAGAAGAAGAAGGAGGAGGAGGAGGAGGAGAGGAAGAAGAAGGAGAAGAAGAAGAAGAAGTAGGAGGAGGAGGAGGAGGAGAAGAGAAATCATCACAAAACCAAGAGGTGACTTTTTTACAAAGATAAATTGACAAATATTTACCTCACTAATTTTTTAAAAAGATAATTCAAATAAACAAGATTAGAAATAAGAGACATTAAAACTGATACTACAGGAACATAGGATTATGAAAGACTTCTATGAACAATTATAGGCCAAAAAACTAGATAACCTAGAAAAACTGGATAAACTCTTAGTATGTACAACAAATCAAAACTAAGTTGGGGTGGAGTGCCTGGGTGGTTCAGTGGGTTAAAGCCTCTGCCTTCAGCTCAGATCATGATCCTGGGGTCCTGGGATCAAGCCCCACATCTGGCTCTCTGCTCAGCAGGGAGCCTACTTCCTCCTCTCTCTCTGCCTGCCTCTCTACCTACTTGTGATCTCTGTCTGCCAAATAAATAAATAAAATCTTAAAAAAAAAAAAAAAACTAAGTTGGGAAGAAATAGAAAATATGAACAGACCAAGAACAGAGATTGAACCAGTACTCCAAATACTCCCAACACAGGAAAACCCAGGAACAAACAGCCTTGCAGGTAAATTCTACCAACACCTAAAGAAGAATGCCAATTCTCAAACTCTTCCAAATATTAAAGAGGAGGGAACATTTCCAAACTCATTTTACAAGACCAGCATTGCCCTGATACAAAAGACAGATAAGGATACTACAAGAAAATTATAGACCAATATCCCTGAAGAAAGTTGATATTAAAATCTCAACAAGTCATCTGTGAAGAGAGAGAGTTTGACTTCTTCTTTGCCAGTCTGAATGCATTTTCTTTCTTTTTGTTTGTCTGATTGCTATTGCTAGGACTTCTAGTACTATGTTGAACAATAGTGGTGAGAGTGGGCATCCTTGTCATGTTCCTGATCTCAAAGGAAATGCTCTCAGCTTTTCCTTATTGAGAATGATGTTCACGGTGGGGTTTTCGTAGATGGATTTTATGAAATTGAGGAATGTTCCCTCTATCCCTATACTCTGAAGAGTTTTAATCAGGAAAGGATTCTGTATTTTGTCAAATGCTTTTTCTGCATCAATTGAGAGGACCATGTAGTTCTTGTCTCTTATTAACGTGTTCTATCACATTGATTTGCAAATGTTGAACAACCCTTGCATACCAGGGATAAATCCCACTTTGTCTGGTGGATAATCCCTTTTTTTTTTAAGATTTTATTTATTTATTTGACAGAGAGAGATCACAAGTAGACGGAGAGGCAGGCCGAGAGAGACAGAGAGAGAGAGAGAGGGAAGCAGGCTCCCTGCTGAGCAAAGAGCCCGATGTGGGACTTGATCCCAGGACCCTGAGATCATGACCTGAACCGAAGGCAGCAGCTTAACCCACTGAGCCACCCAGGCGCCCCTGGATAATCCCTTTTAATGTACTGTTGGATCCTATTAACTAGGATCTTATTGAGAATTTTGGCATCCATACTCATCACGGATATTTGTCTGAAAGACCCCAAAGGTGGGGTCTTTGCCTGGTTTTGGGAATAAGGTAATGCTGGCCTCATAGAATGACAAATTCTCTCTCTTTGCAGATGATATGAAACTTTATGTAGAAAACCCAAAAGACTCCACCCCCAAATTACCAGAATTCAAATTACAGCAATTCGGTAATGTGGCAGGATACAAAATCAATGCACAGAAATCAGTTGTTTTCTTATACACTAACAATGTAACTGAAGAAAGAGAAATTAGAGAATTGATTCCATTTACAGTAGCACCAAAAACCATAAGATACCTTGGAATAAACCTAACAAAAGAGGTAAAGGATCTATACTCAAGGAACGGAACACTCATGAAAGAAATTGAAGAAGACACAAAAGGATTAAAAAAACACTCCATGCTCATGCATTGGAAGAATAAACATTGTTAAAATATCTATGCTGCCAAGAGCAATCTATACTTTCAATGCCATCCTGATCAAAATACCAATGGCATTTTTCAAAGTGTCAGAACAAACAATCCTAAAATTTGTATGGAACAAGAAAAGACCTCAAATCACCAAGGAAACATTGAAATAGAAAAACAAGCTGGGGCATCATGTGGCCTGATATCAAGCTATATTACAAAGCTGTGATCACCAAGACAGCATAGTACTGGTATAAAAACAGACACGTAGAGCAGCAGAGTAGAGAGCCCAGATATGGGCCCTCAAATGTATGGTCAACTAATCTTCAACAAAGCAAGAAAAAGTATCCAGTGGAAAAAAAGACAGTCTTTTCAATAAATGGTGCTGGGAAAATTGGACAGCTATATACAGAAGAATCAAACTCAGCCATTCCCTCACACCATACACAAAGATAAACATGAAATGGATGAAAGATCTTGGTGTGAGGCAGGAATCCATCAAAATCCTAGAGGAGAACATAGGCACTAACCTCTTCAACATCAGGCACAGCAACTGCTTTCAAGATACATCTCTAGGGGCGCCTGGATGGCTCAGTGGGTTAAAGCCTCTGCCTTCAGCTCAGGTCATGATCCCAGGGTCTGGGGATCGAGCCCCACATCAGGCTCTCTGCTCAGCAGGGAGCCTGCTTCCTCCTCTCTCTCTGCTTGCCTCTCTGCCTACCTTTGATCTCTGTCTGTCAAATAAATAAATAAAATCTTTAAAAAAAAAAAGATACATCTCTAGAGGCAAGGGAAACAAAAGTGAAAGTGAACTTTTGGAACTTCATCAAGATCAAAATCTTCTGCACAGCAAAGGAAACAGTCAACAAAACAAAGAGGAAATCCACAGAATGGGAGAAAATATTCACAAATGACTCTACAGACAAAGGGCTGATATCCAAGATCTATAAAGAACTCCTCAAAATCAACACCTAAAAAAACAAATAAGTCAAAAAATGGGTAGAAGACATGAACAGACACTTCTCCAAAGAAGACATACAAATGCCTAACAGAAACATGAAAAAATGTTCATCATCATTAGCCATCAGAGAGATTCAAATCAAAATTGAGTGGAATAAGTCAAGCAGAAGGAGTCAATTATCATATGGTTTCACTTATTTGTGGAGCATAACAAATAACATGGAGGACATGGGGAGATGGAGAAGAGAAGGGAGTTGAGGGAAATTGGAAGGGGAGATGAACCATGAGAGACTATGGACTCTGAAAAACAATCTGAGGGTTTTGAAGGGGCGGGGGTTGGGAGGTTGTGGGAGCCAGGTGGTGGGTATTATGGAGGGCACGAATTGCATGGAGCACTGGGTGTGGTGCATAAACAATGAATTCTATTATGCTGAAAAGAAATTTAAAAAAAACACATTGAGATACCATCTTACACTAGTTAGAATGGCAAAAATTGACAAGGCAAGAAAAATGAATGTTGGAGGGGTTATGGAGAAAGGGGAATCCTCTTACACTGTTGGTGAGAATGCAAGTTGGTACAGCCATTTGGGAAAATAAATAGTGCAGAGGTTCCTCAAAAAATTAAAAATAGAGCTACCCTATGACCCTGCAATTGCACTACCGGGTATATACCACAAAGATACAGATGTAGTGAAAAGAAAGGCCATATACTCCACAAATAAGCTTAATTTGTGGAGCATAAGGAATAACACAGAAGACATGGGGAGATGGAGAGAAGAAGGGAGTTGGGGGAAATTGGAGGGGGTGATGAACCATGAGAGACTGTGGACTCAGAAAACAAACTGAGGGTTTTGGATGGAGGGGGAGTGGCAGATTGGGTGAGCCTGGTGGGTATTATGGAGGGCACGAATTGCATGGAGCACTGGGTGTGGTGCATAAACAATGAATTCTGGAACATTGGAAAGAAATTTTAAAAAAATAAATAATTTTTTTAAAAAGGCCATATTCACCCCAATGTTCACAGCAGCAAAGTCTGCAATAGCCAAACTTTGGAAGGAACAGAGATGCCCTTCAACAGATGAATGGATAAAGAAGATGTGGTCCAAACAAAAGGGATATTTTGTTCATCAGATTGTGTTGGGAAAACTGGATAACCACATGCCAAAAATGAAACTTTATTTCTATCATACACCACACACAAAATAAACTTAAAATGGATGAAAACCTGAAACATGAGACCTGATACCATAAAACTCCTAGAAGAAAACATAGGGGAGGGGATTAAAAGTATACTTACTTAGTTGATGAGTACTAAGAAATATATAAAATTGTGGAATCATTTTATTGTCCACCTGAAACTAATACTGTATGTTAATTACACTAAAAAAACATAGGGAAGAAACTCCTTAACATTTGTCTTAGGAATTATGTTTTGGTTATTACACTAAAGGAGAAGAAACAAAAACAAAAATCAATCCATTTATTGGGTAAGGGGTTAATATCCAAAATATCTAAAAATACCTACCGTTCAATACAAAAAATATGAATAATAAACAGGCAGAGGACTTGAATAGATATTTTTCCAAGACATAGAATGGGTCACAGGTACATCTCTCATCATCAGGAAAGTGCAAAAAAAACAAAAACAAAAACAAAAACAAAACAAAAAAAAACAACCAGGTGATATTGATACTACTGAATGTCAATTTTTTTTTTTTATATATGCTTTCATTTTATTGGTTAAATAATTAGGAGTGGAATGGCTTCATTACATAATGTGGGGGGGAAATTATTCAATATTTTGCCATTAAGTATGTTAGCTGATTTTTTTTTCTAATTTCTTTTTTTTTATTTTCAGCATAACAGTATTCCTTGTTTTTGCACCACACCCAGTGCTCCATGCAATCCGTCAATTACTTTTTAAAAAGCTAATAATTGAGGGGCGCCTGGGTGGCTCAGTGGGTTAAGCC
>NW_019154105.1:5604584-5634780 GCF_002288905.1 Enhydra lutris kenyoni
TTGTGATCTCTCTCTGTCAAATAAATAAATAAAAATCTTTAAAAAAAAAAAAAAAAAAAAAAAAAGCTAATAATTGAAATCCATGAGATAGCACCTCGTGCCTGTTAGAATGGTTATCAACAGGATGAGGTAACAACTGTTGGAAAGAATATGGAGAAAAGGGAACACTTGTGCATTGTTGGTGGGAATGTAAATTGGTTCAGCCATAATGGAAAATGGTGTAAAAGTGTCTCAAAAAGAAAAAAAAAATAGAACTATTAGCAATCCCACTTCTGGGTATATAGCTGAGGGAAATGAAAACAGGATATTGAAAAGATATCCTTCCATAGTCATTGCCGCATTATTCACAATAGCTAAGATATGGAAAAAACCTAAGTACCTGTCAACAGATAAATAAAGAAAATATGGTGTATATATACACACTCACATACAATAGAATATTGGTCAGCCATGAGAAAATAGGAAACCCTGTCATTCATGACTATGTGGATGAAACTTGAGGACATCATGCTAATTGAGATAAGTCAAAAAGGTCAAATGCTATGGTATAATTTACATGTGGAATCTATAAAAGCTGTTATAAAACAACAGAGTAGAATTGTGGTTTCCAGGGGTGGAGGAATTGAGGAGTTTAAGGACACAAACTTGAAACTGGTAGATAAAGTTCTAGAAATCGAATAAACACCATCATGATTATAGTAAAAAATACTGTATAATGAACTTCAAAGTCCCTAAGAGACTAGATCTTAATTTTTCTCATAACAAAAAGCACATTTATGTGATCTGACAGGTGTTTGCTAATGTGGTAATCATATTGCAATATATAAATATACCAGATTAGCTTTGTATACCTAAAACTTATACGGTGTTGTGTGTTAATTGCTAATTTTTTGAGATAGAATTGTGAGAGCAAGAGAATGCTTTGGTAGCTTTTAAAAAGAGGCTCCAACCTACAACACTGAGAAAATAGAAACAGCAAAACAACAAATGAAAGTTAGAGAAGCAGGGGCGCCTGGGTGGCTCAGTGGGTTAAACCTCTGCCTTCGGCTCAGGTCATGATCTCAGGGTCTTGGGATGGATCCCCACATCAGGCTCTCTGCTCGGCAGGGAGCCTGCTTCCCCCCCCCACCTCTCTGCCTACATCTCTGCCTACTTGTGATCTCTCTGTCAAATAAATAAAATCTTAAAAAAAAAAAAGTTAGAGAAGCAGAACTCTAGTGTCATTTTTTATATCTTCTCAATATTTTTATTAAGTTTTTTAGTTCCAGTAGTGCTAATATACGTGTTATATTAGTTTCAAGTGTACAATACAGTAGTTCAACAATTCTATACATTCCTCAGTGCTCATCATGATTAGTGTACTCTTTAATCCCCATAACCTATTTTACCCATCCCTGCACCCACGTCCCTTCTGATAACAACTAGGTTGTTCTCTATAGTTAATTTCTTTGTTCATTTCTCTCTCTCTTTTTCTCCTTTGCCCATTTATTTTCTTAAGTTCAACATATGAATGAAATCATGTGATATTTGTCTTTCTCTGATTGCCTTATTTCACTTAGCATCACACTCTCTAGCTCCATCCATGTTGTTGCAAATGGTAAGATTTCGCTTTTTATGGCTGAATAATATTCTATTGTATATCCAAATATATGGATATGTGTATATCCATATATCCAATATGTCTTCTTTATCCACTCAGCTGTTATGAACACTTGGACTCCTTCCATAATTTGGCTTTTGTAAATAATGGTGCAACAAACGTAGGGGTGCATATATCCCTTTCAATTAATTTTTTTTTTATTCTTTGGATAAATATCCAGTAGTGTGATTGCTGGATCATAGGGTAGTTATATTTTTAACTTTTGAGGAATCTTCATACTGTTTTCAATAGTGGCTGACCAGTTTACCTTCCTACCAACAATGCAATCCCCTTTCTTCACAACCTTCCCAATACCTGTTGTTCCTTGTGTTGTTGATTTTAATCATTCTGACAGGTGTGAGGGGATATCTCACTGTAGTGGACTCTTTGTTGTGGTTTGTTTGTTTGTTTGTTTGTTTGTTTTTGAGAGAGCATGTAAGCAGGGAGAGGAGCAAAGGGAGAGGGAGTAAGAGAATCTTAAGCAGGCTCCATGCTCAGTGCAGAGTCCAAGGCAGCACTCAATCTCACGACCCTGAGATCCTGACCTGAGCTGAAATCAAGTCAGATGCTCAACCAGTTGAGCCACCCACGCTCCTCTCATTGTAGTTTTGATTTGCATTTCCCTGATGCTGAGTGATGTTGAGTACCTTTTCCTGTGTTTGTTGACTACCTGGATGTCTTCTTTGAGAAATGTCTTCATTTCTTCTATTATTTAAATGGATTATTTGTATTTTGTTGTTGTGGTTTTTTTTTTAATGAAAAAGACTGTTATGAAAAAGAGTGAAGAGATACAAGAGAGTATTTCACACCAGTAAAGAGAGGATACAAATATTTTTCTTTTTTTTCTTTTTTTTTCTTTTCAGTGTTCCAGAATTCATTGTTTATGCACCACACCCAGTGCTCCATGCAATTCGTGCCCTCCATAATACCCAACCCCAGCCTCACCCATCTCTTCACCCCACTCCCTTCCAAAACCTTCAGTTTGTTTCTCAGAGTCCACAGTCTCTCATGCTTCATCTCTGCCTCTGATTTACCTCAATTCACTTTTCCTTTCCTTCTCCTAATGTCCTCCATGTTATTCCCTATGCTCCACAAGTAAGTGAAACCATATGATAATTGACTTTCTCTGCTTGACTTATTTCACTCAGCATAATCTCCTCCAGTCCCATTCATGTTGATACAAAAGCGGAGTATTCATCCTTTCTGATGGAGGTGTAATATTCCATTGTATATATGGACCATATCTTCTTTATCCATTAGTCTGTTGAAGGGCATCTTGGTTCTTTCCACAGTTTGGCTATTGTGGCCATTGCTGCTATGAACACTGGGGTACAGATGGCCCTTCTGTTCACTACATCTGTATCTTTGGAGTAAATACCCAGTAGTGCAATTGCAGGGTCATAGAGTAGCTCTATTTTTAATTTCTTAAGGAGTCTCCACACTGTTTTCCAAAGTGGCTACACCAACTTGCATTCCCACCAATAATGTAAGAGGGTTTCCCTCCCCCCCCCCCCCCCCCCCCCCCTTGTTGTTTCTCATCTTGTTAATTTTAGGTCTTTAATCCATTTGAGTTTATTTTTGTGTGTGGTATAAGAAAGCAGTCTATTTTAATTATTTTGCATGTAGCTGTCCAGTTTTCCCAACACTATTTGTTGACAACAGTCTTTTTCCCATTAGATACTCTTTCTTGCTTTGTTAAACTTTAATTGACCATATAGCTGTGGGTTCATTTCTGGGTTTTCTATTCTATTCCATTGACCTATGTGCCTATTTTTGTGCCAATACCATAATGTTTTGATTACTACAGCTTCACAATATAACTTGAAGCCCAACATTGTGATACCTCAAGTTTTGCTTTTTCTTTTACAGTTGCTTTGGCTATTCAGGGTCTTTTGTGGTTCCATACAAATTTTAGGATAGTTTGCTCTAATTCCGTGAATAATTCTATTCATATTGTGATGGGATTGCATTGAATATTTGGATTTGGTGTGGGGTTAGTAGAGATATTTTAACAATATTTGCTCTTCCATTCCATGAGCATGGAATGTCTTTTCATTTCTCCTTTTTCTTTTTTAAAGATTTTATTTATTTGACAGAGAGAGACACAGCAAGAAGGAACACAGGCAGAGGGAGTTGGAGAGGGAGAAGCAGTCTTCCTGCTGAGCAGGGAGCCCGATGCAAGTCTCAATCCCAGGACTCTGGGATCATGACCTGAGACAAAGGCGGATGCTTAACGACTGAGCCACCCAGGTACCCTGTCTTTTCGTTTCTTTATGCTGTTTTCAATTTCTTTTACCAGTGTTTTATAGTTTTCAGAGTACAGATCTTTCACCTCTTTGGTTAGGTTTATTCCTAAGTGTCTTATTATTTTGGGTACAATTGTAAATGAGGTTTTTTTCTCTACTTTCTCTTTCTGCTGCTTCATTATTGGTTATAGAAATGCAATGGATTTCTGAACACTGATTTTATGTCCTGCAAATTTACTGAATTCATTTATTGGTTCTAGCAGGGGTTTTTTGTTTTGTTTTGTTTTGTTTTGTTTTGTTTTGGCAGTCTTTCTGGTTTTCTATATATGGTATCAAGTCATCTGCAAACAGTGGAAGTTTTACTTCTTCCTTACTATTTTGGACCCATTTTATTTCTTTTTGTTGTCTGATTGCTGTGGCTAGGATTTCCACAACATTCACTATGTTGAATAAAAGTGGTGAGAATGGATATCCTTATCTTTTTCCTGACTTTAGGGAAAACTCTCATTTTTCCCCTTTATGGATGATAACCAAGCGATTTTCATAGTTGCACTTTATTATGTTATATTCCTTCTAAACCTACTTTGTTGAGGGTTTTTATCACAAATAGATGTTGTACTTTGTCAAATGCTTTTTCTGCATCTTGAAATGATCATATGGTTCTTATCCTTTCTCTTATTGATGTGATATATAATGTTGATTGATTTATTAATATTGAACCACACTTGCAACCCAGGAATAAATCCCACTTGATTGTGGTGAATGATTTTTTAAAATATATTATTGGGGTGCCTGGATGTCTCATCAGTTAAAAGTCTGACTTTGACTCAGGTCATGATTTCAGGATCCTGGGATCAAACCCCATATCAGTCTTCCCACTCAACAGGGAATCTACCTGTCCCTTTCCCTCTCCTTCTGCCCCCCCCCCCATTGCTTGTGCTCTTTCTCTCTCAAATAAATAAAATCTTTAAAAAAAATACACAGAATCTTAAAAATAAAATAAAATGTATTATTGGATTGGCTTTGCTAGTAGTTTGTTGAGGACTTTGACATCTATGTTGATCAGAGATATTGACCTGTAATTCTATTTTTTAGTGGAGTCTTTATCTCGTTTTGGTATTAGGGTAATGCTGGCTTCATAGAATGAATTTGGAAGTTTTTCTTCCTTTTCTATTTTTTGGAATAGTTTGATTATTAAGAATAAGATATTATATATTATATTATATATTATCTATATTATATATATAATATATATATCATTTAAGTGTTTGGTAGAATTAATCTATGAAGCCATCTGGTCCTGGACTTTTGTTTGTTGGTAGTTTTTAAATTACTGATTCAATTCCTTTGCTGGTTCCTGGTCTGTTCAGTTTTTCTATTTCTTCCTGTTTTAGTTTTGGTAAATTGTATGTTTCTAAAAATTTATCCTTTTCTTCTAGGTTGTTCAATTTGTTGGCTTATAGCTTTTCATAATATTCTTTTGTAACTGTATTTTTGTAGTTTTGGCTGTTATTTCTCCCCTCTCATTTCTGATTTTATTTATTTGAGTCCTTTCTCATTTTTTCTTGATAAGTCTGACCAGAGATCTAATTGTATTGATTTTTTTTTTCCAAAGAATCAGCTCCTGGTCTTATTGATCTGTTCTATTTTTTTTAAGTTTCTATATCATTTGTTTCTGCTCTAATTTTTATTATTTCCTTCTTTCTGCTTGGTTTTGGTTTTGTTGTTGTTGTTTTTCTAGTTCCTCCAGGTGTAAGTTAAGGTTGTTTATTTGAGATTTTTCTTCCTTCTTGAAATAACCCCAAAGTAGCTATAAACTTCCCTCTTGGAACCACTTTTGCTGCATCTCAAAGGTTTTTGGACCATTGTGTCTTCATTTTCGTTTTTCCTATGTTTTTAAAATTTTCTTCTTTTATTTAATCTTAGCCATTTTCCATTTTAAGTATTATGTGTCTTGGTGGCAGCCTCCTTGGGTTTAGATTAACTCTCTGTGCTTCCTGCATCTGGATGTTCACTTCCTTTTCTGGGTTAGGTACATTTTCACTATTCTTTCAAAAAAAAAATTCTGTTCATTTATCTTTCACATCTCCTCCTGGGACCCCTATAATGTAAATGTTTGTTCCCTTGATGTTGACCAAGAGATTTCTTAACTTCTCATTTTTTAAATTATTTTTTTCTATGCACTATTTAGCTTGAGTTCTTCCTTTCCATTACCCTTTCAGGTCACAGATCCATTCTTCTGTATCTGCTAATCTGTTGATTCCCTCTGGTGCATTTTTCATTTCAGGTATTGTATTCTCCTGTGTCTGTTAGCCATTTGTATGTCTTCTTTGGAGAAGTGTCTGTTCATGTCTTCTGCCCATTTCTTGATGTGATTTTCTGTTTTGTGTATGTTGAGTTTGAGAAGTTCTTTATAAATCTTGGATATCAGCCCTTTGTGGTGTCATTTGCGAATATCTTCTCCCATTCTGTGGGTCGCCTCTTTGTTTTGTTGACTGTTTCCTTTGCTGCGCAGAAGCTTTTGATTTTGATGAAGTCCCAAAAGTTCATTTTCGCTTTTGTTTCCTTTGCCTTAGGAGACACATCTTGAAAGAAGTTTGTGTGGCCAATGTCGAAGAGGTTACTGCCTATGTTCTCCTCTGGGATTCCGATGGATTCCTGTCTCACGTTGAGGTCTTTTATCCATTTTGAGTTTATCTTTGTGTATGGTGTAAGAGAATGGTTGAGTTTCATTCTTCTACATATAGCTGTCCAATTTTCCCAGCACCTTTTATTGAAGAGACTGTCACTTTTCCACTGGATACTTTTTCCTGCTTCATTGAGGATTAGTTGAACATAGATTTGAGGGTCCATATCTGGGCTCTCTACTCTGTTCCACTGGTCTATGTGTCTGTTTTTGTGCCAGTACCATGCTGTCTTGGTGATCACAGCTTTGTAGTAAAGCTTGAAATCAGGCAACATGATGCCCCCAGTTTTGTTTTTCTTTTTCAACATTTCCTTAGCAATTCAGGTATCTTCTCATTCCATATAAATTTTAGGATTGTTTGCTCCATCTCTTTGAAAAATGCTGGTGGGATTTTGATTGGGGTGGCATTGAAAGTATAGATGACTCTAGACAGTGTAGACATTTTAACAATGTTTACTCTTCTGATCCATGGATAGGAATGCTCTTCCATCTTTTTGTGTCTTCTTCAATTTCTTTCATGAGTGTTCTGTAGTTCTTTGAGTACAGATACTTTACCTCTTTGGTTAGGTTTATTCCCAGGTATCTTATGGTTCTTTGTGCTACAGTAAATGGAATCAATTCTCTCATTTCCCTTTCTATTTTTTCATTGCTAGTGTATAAGAAAGCAACTGATTTCTGCACATTGATTTTGTACCCTGCTACATTACTGAACTGCTGTATGAATTCTAGTAGTTTGGAGGTGGAGTTTTTTGGGTTTTCCATATAAAGTATCATGTCATCTGTGAAGAGATTTTGACTTCTTTGTCAGTTTGAATGCCTTTTATATCTTTTCGTTGTCTGATTGCTGTTGCTAGGATTTCTAGTACTATGTTGAATAACAGTGGTGAGAGTGGACATCCCTGTCATGTATTCTTCAACTCTGATGCGTTTTAAGCTTTTATTCTTATTCCAGTTAGTTAACATACAGTGTAATATTAGTTTCAGATGTACAATATAGTGATTCAACACTTCCATACAGCACACTGTGCTCATCACAAGCGCCCTCCTTAATCCCCATCACTTATTTTATTATCCCCCCCAACCTCCATTCTGATAATTATCAGTTTGTTATCTATAATTGAGAGTGTTTCTTAGCTTGCCTTTCTTTTTTTTCCCCCTTTACTCATTTGTTCTGTTTCTTAAATTCTACATATGAGCGAAATCATATGGTATTTATTTGTCTCTGCAGTTAGACAAATAAAAATTATTTCACTTAGCATAATACCATGCAATACTATGTTGCTGCAAATGGCAAGATTTCATTCTCTCTTTTATGGGTGACTATATATATATATATATATATATTACATTTTTTTATCTATACATATATAACTCATATCTTTTTCATCTCTATATAGATAATATATAGAGATTATAAATAAATATTTCTTTATTATTTATTTATAATCTATCATCTATATATATATATATACATATATATATATATGAATATTACTCACATCTTTTTTGTCCATTCACCAACTAGATTTGTTTCTCATTTCCTTTTCTATGTTTACTGTAAGTTTTTTCCTTGTGGTTACTGTGAGGTTTATATAAAATATCCTATGTAAATGGCAGTCTGCTTTGAGTTGATAATTTTAAACCCATTGTAAAGTTCTTTTTATTCCCATATATTTTGTATTTTTGATGATTATCTTATGATTCCCTAAACTATTGTAATTTTAGTTAATTTTACTGCTTTTGTCTTTTAATCTTCATGTTTGTTTTCTAAGTGATTCACTACCTATTATATATTTACTTTTTGCAGTGCAATTTTTATTTTCATTTGTTTTATTTTTAACTAGTGCCATTTCTTTTTAACTTGAAGAAGTTCCTTTATCACCACTAAACCAGCCCTACAAACAATGTTAAATCCCCTTAGTTTTTGCCTACCTAGAAAGCTCTTAATATCTCCTTCAATTCTGAATGAAATTTTACTGGGTAGAGAATTCTTGGTTGGAAGTTTTTTCCTTTTAGCACTTTAAATATGTCATGCCATGTCATAAGGCCCTTCTGGCCTTAAATTTTTCTACTGAAAAATCTGCTGACCTCATTATGTGTTTTGCCATATATATTATTTGGACACTCTGAGATTCCTGGATCTGGATGTCTGATTTCTTTCACAGATTAGGAAAGTTTTTAGTCATTATTTCTTCAGATATCTTTTCTCATTCTTTCTATCTTCTCCTTCTAGGATCTTTATAATACAAATGTTATTCTGCCTGATGTTTTTCCAAAGATCCCTTAAGGTATCTTCACTTCCCCCAATTCTTTTTTTTTTTTCTTTTTCTTTTCTTTATTTCTTTCTTTTTTTTAATTTTGATGCTCGGTCTGGCTAAGTTTCATTGGTTTGTCCTCCAGCATGCTGATTCATTTTTCTATTTCGTCTAGTCTGCTGCTGAATAACTCTAATATCTTTTTAAGTTAGTTATAACTTCTGTTTGGTAACAGAATATGTTTTCTATCTCTTTTTTGAGGTTCTTACTGGGTTTCCCCATTCTTCTCCCAAGTTCAGTGAGCATTTTTTTAAGATTTCTAAAATTTATTTACCTGACAGAAAAAGAAAGAGAGGCAGGCAGAAGGAGAGGGAGAAGCAGGCTCCCCACGAAGCAGAGAGCCTGATATGGGGCCCAATCCCAGGACCCCAGGATCATGACCTGAGCTGAAGGCAGACACTTAACTGACTGAGCCACCCAGGTGCCCCACAGTGAGCATCTTTAATGACCATTACTTTGAACTCTTTATCAAGTGGAGTGTTTATCTCTATTTCACTTATTTCTTTTTCTGAGGTTTTATCTTGTCCTTTCATTTGGAACATATTTCTCCATCTCCTCATTTTGTCTAACTCTATGTTTGTTTCTATACATTTGTAGGTCAGCCACTTCTGTTCTTGAGGGATTGTGCTTACATAGGAAATATTCTGGGCCTCAGAAGAACAATCTCTCCTGGTCACCAAATCCAGCAATTCAAATGGTATCCCCTATGTGGACTATGTGTACCCTCCTATTCTATCAGCTCCATAGCCATGGTGCATCAGTGGCCAGGGCTTACACTGGGATAAGTCCATGACTGCTGTGGTGTATTGGTGGCAGGACTTTCAGGAGGGCGTTTACTACTGGTCTTAGCAAGTTTGAGGGAGAATTCTAAAATGGTGCCTACCAGCACCAGTATTAATTAGATTGATGTTGTAAAAATGGCTCCCATCAGTGTCTCAGTTCCCAGGGATTCCCTGCTCTTTCCTACATCTCCAGCAGAAGCTTTAAGGCTAGTAAATGGGTCTCCATACCCTATGGTCTACGTACTTTTCCAGTGGGTGTTTTTGTGTTGGTTTCCAGGTCAAGAGAGTCTGCAGTCAGATTCTTTAAGAGAGTGGTATTCAATTCCCCACAGTTTCAGTTTTCCTGAACACAATCTCCGTTGATTTTCAAAGCCTGGTGTTTTGAGGCCTCATCTCTCATGTGCAAGATCTAAACATCGGGGTGTTTAATGTACAGCTTGAATCCCTTGCTCCTCAAAGAAAAATTCTATAACTTTGTTGTCCCTCTTAATGATGACTTGCTGTAGCTGGGATGTAATTTTATCCCTGGTAAGTCCATGTCTCTGCCTCTCTTTCCTGCCTTGATGTTATCCTTTTATCCTTTGTTGTGTATGCTATATTCATGCAATTTTTGGGTCCTTTCAGAAAGAATTATTTCATATGTAGTTTGTATGTTTTTTGTGTTCATGAGTGGAGGTGAGTACAGGATCTTATTATGGTGCCATCTCGAACCCTCTCATGACATTTTAATGCCCAGTTCAGGCAGGTCAGCTATGCTCAAGTCAGGGAACTGGTTGGGAAAACTTAGGATGGGGATATCTGGATAGAGTACCTCTCTGTGGCTCTGCAGATCCCCTGAAACATCAGAGTTTACAGAGTTGGCTGATTTTGTCCCTCGTAAGAGCTTGCACTTCCCATTAAAGATTATGATCACAAATATAGTATAATTTCACTCATATGTGGAATTTAAGAAACAAAACAGATGAACACAGGGGAAGGGAAGGAAAAATAAGATGAAAATAGAGAGGGAGGCCAACCATAAGAGACTCTTAACTATAAGAAACAGGCTAAGGGTTGCTAAAGGGGAGGTGATAGGGAAATGGGATAATTGGGTAATGGGCATTAAGGAGGGCACAGGATGTAATGAGCACTGGGTGTTACATGCAACTAATGAATCACTAAATTCTATCCCTGAAACTAATAATATACTATATATTAATTTAAATTGAATTTAAATAAAACATTTTTTTAAAAAATTAAAATAAAATGACCACTTTTAACCCCTCCCAAAAAAGGAAAAAGACTGTGGTCACAAAATCTATCAGGAAGGTGTTGATACATAAGACACCAGAATCATTGAAAAGTTCTTTCTGTTGCAAAAAATTATTTTGAGAGCCCTAAGTGGCTCTCTCCTACAGGCCAGAGCTGACTGTAGAAGTGAGGACAGAGCTAGATACACACACACACTCACACACACACACACATACACACACACTCACATGTGCACATATATATCAATCATGGTCATGGTCCACGCCAGTAACTGGGAACTCAAATCTCTCCTCAACAGAGGTCTGGGATACCAGATGAGCTTTCTATTCCAACAAAAATACTAGCCAACAAAATTATCTAGAATTGGTAGTGGAAAAAAATGATAGAAATTATTTATGACCTCAGGACCATGTATAGCAATGGGGGCTAGAGTTAAACCTCTTATAGGTATCCTCCAGAAATTATGACTACTTAATGAACTTCTCACATCTATTTGAGTCTCACTTTAAATTTATACTAACCTGTCACTGTTTCTATATGATAGTTGGACATTAGCAGACGCTGTTATTGCTCCACCCAGATCCAGTTGGATCCTTTTGATCATTTCTCTGTGCCTCTCCCCTGAATTCAGTATGCCTTCACTTGCAATAGCTCACACCTGTCTCATCTCCTATCACTGGATTCTGGATGTGGAAGGACCATAGGTGCTACATTCCTTGTGTTTGGTCCTTATCTGATGATTGCTGTTCAGCATGGCCCCATAAAATATGAGCAGTCCTCTGGTATGAATATACCCATCAGTGCCCTTCCTCTGTGATATCAAACTGAAGCCAACATAAGCAGGACTTTTTC
This sequence comes from Enhydra lutris kenyoni, assembly GCF_002288905.1. NCBI lineage: Eukaryota > Metazoa > Chordata > Mammalia > Carnivora > Mustelidae > Enhydra > Enhydra lutris. Next base: position 5,616,356 of record NW_019154105.1, read on the forward strand.
CAAAATCTCCCCTTACTTGTCTTTTTTCCACTTTCTTCTACTTTCCTCTATTCACTTAACAGTTCCTCCTGGGAGCATTTCTTTAAAAAAATATCATGTTGACATACAATGTTATATTAGTTTTAGGTATACAGCACAGTGATTTGACAACTCTATGCATCACACAATATTTACCACAGTAAGTGTAGTTACCATATGTCACTGTACAATGTTGTTATATTATTGACTATATTCCCTATGCTCTACTTTTCATCTCCATGATTTACTTATTTTACAAGTGGAACTTTGTACTTCTTAATGCTTCCCTGATTTCCCTGATTATCCTTCCCTGATTTCACCCATCCTCCCAATCTGCTCACCTCTGGCAACCACTACCCTTTTTCTCTGTATTTATGAGTCTGTTTCTGATGTTTATATTTGTTCCATTAAGATTCCATATATAAGAAAAATCATATTTGTTTTTCTCTGCCTGGCTTATTTCACTTAGTGTATCCTAGAGGGTACACTAGGTCCATCCATATTGTTGCAAATAGCAAGATCTCATTATTTTTTTGGCTGAGTAATATTCCATCTTCCATTCACCTTCATCCATCTATTGATGAACACTTGGGTTGCTTTCATATCTTTACTATTGTAAATAATGCTGCAATAAATATTGGGGTGCATATATCTTTACTCAAAGAAAATAAAAACACTAGCTTGAAAATATTCAGGAATTTATCCAATTCTGGTGGAATTACTGGATCATATGGCAGTTCTATATTTATTTGTTTGTCTCTATTATTTTTTTAATTTAATTTCTTTTCAATGTAACCGAATTCATTGTTTATGCACCACACCCAGTGCTCCATGCAATATGTGCCCTCCATAATACCCACCACCAGGCTCCTCCAACCTCCCACCCCCTGCCCCTTCAAAACCCTCAGATTGTTTTTCAGAGTCCATAGTCTCTCATGGTTCATCTCCCCCTACAATTTGAGGAATCTCCATACTGTTTTCTAAAGTGGCTGCACCAACTTTCATTCCTACCAACAGTGTAAGAGAGTTTCCCCTTCTCCACAACCTCTCCAACACTTGTTGTCTCCTGTCTTGTTAATTTTGGCCATTCTAACTGGTGTAAGGTGGTATCTCAATGTGGTTTTGATTTGGATCTCCCTGATGGCTAATAATAATGACCAGTTTTTCATGTGTCTGTTAGCTATTTGTATATCTTCTTTGGAGAAGTGTCTGTTCATGTCTTCTGCCCATTTTTCTCAAAATTGCTTTACGTGTTCAAGATTTTTTGTGGTTCCATACAAATCTTAAGATTATTTCTCTAGTTCTGTGAAAAATACTATTGGTATTTTTTAAATTTTATTTTATTTTATTTTTTATTTTCAGCATAACAGTATTCCTTGTTTTTGCACCACACCCAGTGCTCCATGCAATCCGTGCCCTCTCCAATACCCACCACCTGGTTCCCCCAACCTCCCACCCCCCGCCCCTTCAAAACCCTCAGATTGTTTTTCAGAGTCCATAGTCTCTCATGGTTCACCTCCCCTTCCAATTTCCCCAACTCCCTTCTCCTCTCTAACTCTCCTTGTCCTCCATGCTATTTGTTATGCTCCACAAATAAGTGAAACCATATGATAATTGACTCTCTCTGCTTGACTTATTTCACTCAGCATAATCTTCCAGTCCCGTCCATGTTGCTACAAAAGTTGGGTATTCATCCTTTCTGATGGAGGCATAATACTCCATAATGTATATGGACCACATCTTCCTTATCCATTCACCCGTATTTTGATAGGGATTGCATTAAATCTGTAGATTACTTTGTAGTGTGAACAATTTTAACAATATTAATTCTTCAAATCCATCATCATGGTATATTTTTTCCATTGCTTATATCATTTTCAAGTTCTTTCATTAACATCTTTAATTGCCAGAGTATAGGTCTTTCCCTTCCTTGGTTAAATACATTTCTAGCCATTTATTCTTTTTCATGAAATTGTAAATGGGTTTTTTTTTCCTTCTCTTTTTGGCTACATTATAATTAGTAGATTATGTAGTAATTAGTAGAAATATAGAAGATTTCTGTGTATTGATTTTGTATACTGCAACTTCACTGAATTTATCAGTTTTATTAGTGTTTTGGTGAAGTCTTTAGGGTATTTATACATAAAATCTATATCGTTTGCAAATAGCGACAATTTTATTTCTTCATTACCAATTTGGATGCCTTTTATTTCTTTTCTTTTTTAATTTATTTATTTGACAGAGATCACAAGTAGGCAGAGAGGCAGGCAGAGAGAGGGGGGGAAGCAGGCTCCCAGCTGAGCAGAGAGCCCAGTGCGGGGCTTGATTCCAGGACCCTAAGATCATGACCTGAGCCAAAGGCAGAGGCTTAACCTACTGGGCCACTCAGGCATCCGGATGTCTTTTATTTCTTACCTGATTGTTGCAGCTAGGACTTCCAGTACTAAATTAAATGGAAGTGGTGAGAATGGATATTCTTGTCTTGTTCCTTATCTTAGATAAAATTTTTCAGTTTTTCACCATTGAGTATGATGTTATCTGTGGGTTTGTTACATATGGCCTTTATTATGTGGAGTTATGTTCCCTCTAATTCCACTTTATTTAAAGTTTTTGTCATGAACAGATGTTGAATTTTGTCACTTTTTCTGTATCTATGGAGATTATTATATGGTTTTATCCTTCATTTTGTTAATGTGATGAATCATATCAATTGATGTGTCAATATATAATCTTTGTTGCATCCCTGGAATAAACCCCACTTGATTGTGGTAAGTTATCCTTTTAAGAAAGTATTGTTAAATTTGGTTTGTTAATATTTTGATGAGAATTTTGCATTTCTGTTCATCAGGAATACAGCTTGTAGTTATGTTTTGGTTGGCTGGATGTCTTTTTGTTTTCGTTTTTGTTTTGTTTTGTTTTGTAGTGTATTTGTATGGTTTTGGTGTCAGGTTAATAATGGCCTTGTACAATTAGGACATTTTCCTTCCTCTTCCAATTTTTTGAATAGTTTGAGAAAAACAGGTATTCTTCTTTAAGTGTTTGGTAGAATTTACTTGTGAAGCCATCTGGTCCTAAACTTTTGTTTGTTGGGAGTTGATTACCAATTCAGTTTTGTTACTAGCAATCAGGCCATTCAGATTTTCTTTCTTCTTGAATCAGTTTTAGGAGTTTGTAAGTTTCTTGGACCTTATTAATTTCTTCTACATTGTCTGTTTCATTGGCATGTAATTTTTTGTAGTAGTCTCTTACAATTGACATCACAGAAATTAAATGGTTTATAATTTATCTTTCATTTCTGATTTTATGCAACTCCACTTTTTCTTGAGTCTGGCTAAAGGTTTATCAAGGGAATTTTTTAAAATTTTGGTTAACATACAGTGCAATATTGGTTTCTGAAGTAGAATTCAGTGATTCATCCCTCACATACAACACCCAGTGCTCATCACAACAGATGCCCTCTTTAATACCCATCACTCATCTAGCCCATACCCACCCATTTCCCTCCATCAATCCTTAGTTTTTTCTCTATTATTAAGAGTACCTTATGGTTTGTTTCCCACTCTCCTTTTTCTTCTCCCTTCCTCTATGTTTATCTGTGGTTTTTTTCCTTAAAATTCCACACATCAGTGAGATCATATGGTATTTGTCTTTCTCTGACTTATTTCACTTGGTATAATATATTCTAGCTCCATCCATGTTGCTGCAAATGGCAAAGACTTCGTTCTTGTTGATGGTTGAGTAATATTCCATCACACACACACACACACACACACACACACACACACACACACACACCCCACATTATTTTTTTTTTCACACATCACATTGTTAGTTTGTTTTTTTTTTTAACCTGTAAAAAAAAAGACCCAGCTTTTGGTTTGTCATTCTTTTGGTTTGTCATCCTTTTGGTCTGTATTTCATTTATTTTTGCCCCATTATTCATTATTTTCCTCCTATTTAATTTGGGCTTTGTTCTTTTTCTAGTTCCTTTAGGTGTAACGTTAGACTGTTTAAGAGTTGTCTTATTTCTTGAAATGGGCCTAAGAACCATAAACTTACATCTTACAGTGTCCTAAAAATCTATGGATTCAGCAAAAGAATTTGTTGTCTCATGGTATTTTGATTTCCCATTTGATTTCTTCTTTGATTCCCTGGTTGTTCAGTAGTATGTAGGTTTTCAAGTGTTTGTGTATTTTCCAGTTATTTTCTTGTAACTTAATTCTGGTTTCATAACATTGTGATCAGAAAAGATGCTTGATATAATTTTAATCTTCTTAAATTTATTAAGGCTTGTTTTTGGCCTAACATGTGATTGATCCTGGAGACTGTTTCATATGCACTTTGAAAGTATATTCTGTTGTTTGGGGTTAGATTGTTCTGCATATATGTTAGGATCATCTGGCATAATGTGTTGTCCCAAAACACTGTTTCTTTGTTGATTTTTCTGTCTTGGTGATCTATCCAATGATGTAAGTGGGATGTTAAAATCCCATATTATTGTAGTACCAACAATTTCCCACTCTAAATAGTTCCTTAATGTATTTAGGTGTTTCTATGTTAGGTTCATAGCTATCTACAATTGTTATATATTGGACTGATCCCTTTATCATTATATAATGCCCTTCTCTGATGCTTATTACAGTCTTCGTTTTAAAGTCTATGTAGTCTATTCTACTTCAGCTTGCTTTTTGTGCCCATTTGCATAGAATATCTTTTTCCATCCCTTAACTTTCACTTCAGACCTAAAGATACTTATATACTGAGTCTCTTAGGGGCAGCATATAGAGAGACAAAATAGATTTAAAAAAATCCAGAACCTTGTGTTTCGGAACATTTAGTTCATTTACATTTAAAGTAGCTATTGATATTGATGGGGTGCCTGAGTGGTTTCATTGTTTGATCATCTGACTCTTGGTTTCAACTCAGGTCATGATCTCATGGGGTTGAGTCCTGTGTTGGGCTCCATGCTTAGCACAGAGTCTGTTTGAGTTTCTTGCTCCCTCTGCTCTGCTCTCTCTCAAATAAATCTTTACATATCAGTAACTATTTTTTTTTTATCTATTACAAGCCAACCTCAGAGGCCTCCAATAAGGAAATCTCATTTGTTTCAAGTTTTTATTCAAATTCTAGCTAACATAAAGAGTAATATTGATGGATTACTAAATTGTATTTTTGAAACCAGTAACATATAATGCCCATCCTTTCACAAGTGCCCTCCTTAACACCCATCCAATAAGGGAAAATTCTCTGCCTTAGAAGTTGCTACAGGTGTTGATTCTGAGAATGAAGATGGCTGAGGAGCTGGTGGTCATTTGTCAGTGTTCTATTTCTTACACTGTCAAGACTTTTCCTTTTACCATTTTTTTAATTTTTATGTTGTTTTACTTTTTATAAACATATTAATATATTTTTTCCCCAGGGGAACAGGTCTGTGAATCGCCAGGTTTAAACACTTCACAGCACTCACCATAGCACATACCCTCCCCAATGTCCATAACCCCACCCCCCTCTCCCAACCCCCCTCCCCCCATCAACCCTCAATTTGTTTTGTGAGATTAAGAGTCACTTATGGTTTGTCTCCCTCCCAATCCCATCTTGTTTCATTTACTCTTCTCCTACCCCCTTAACCCCCCATGTTGCATCTCCTCTCCCTCATATCAGGGAGATCATATGATAGTTGTCTTTCTCCGATTGACTTATTTCGCTAAGCATGATACCCTCTAGTTCCATCCTCGTCGTCGCAAATGGCAAGATTTCATTTCTTTGATGGCTGCATAGTATTCCATTGTGTATATATACCACATCTTCTTTATCCATTCATCTGTTGATGGACATCTAGGTTCTTTCCATAGTTTGGTTATTGTAGACATTGCTGCTATAAACATTCGGGTGCACGTGCCCCTTCGGATCACTACGTTTGTATCTTTACGGTAAATACCCAGCAGTGCAATTACTGGGTCATAGGATAGCTCTATTTTCAACATTTTGAGGAACCTCCATGCTGTTTACCAGAGTGGCTGCACCAGCGTGCATTCCCACCAACAGTGTAGGAGGGTTCCCCTTTCTCCGCATCCTCGCCAGCATCTGTCATTTCCTGACTTGTTAATTTTAGCCATTCTGACTGGTGTGAGGTGATATCTCATTGTGGTTTTGATTTGTATTTCCCTGATGCCGAGTGATATGGAGCACTTTTTCATGTGTCTGTTGGCCATCTGGGTGTCTTCTTTGCAGAAATGTCTGTTCATGTCCTCTGCCCATTTCTTGATTGGATTATTTGTTCTTTGGGTGTTGAGTTTGCTAAGTTCTTTATAGATTTTGGACACTAGCCCTTTATCTGATAGGTCGTTTGCAAATATCTTCTCCCATTCTGTCAGTTGTCTTTTGGTTTTGTTAACTGTTTCCTTTGCTGTGCAAAAGCTTTTGATCTTGATGAAATCCCAATAGTTCATTTTTGCCCTTGCTTCCCTTGCCTTTGGCGATGTTCCTAGGAAGATGTTGCTGCAGCTGAGGTCGAAGAGGTTGCTGCCTGTGTTCTTCCCAAGGATTTTGATGGATTTCTTTCTCACATTGAGGTCCTTCATCCATTTTGAGACTATTTTCATGTGTGGTGTAAGGAAATGATCCAGTTTCATTTTTCTGCATGTGGCTGTCCAATTTTCCCAACACCATTTATTGAAGAGGCTGTCTTTTTTCCATTGGACATTCTTTCCTGCTTTGTCGAAGATTAGTTGACCATAGAGTTGAGGGTCTATTTCTGGGCTCTCTATTCTGTTCCATTGATCTATGTGTCTGTTTCTGTGCCAGTACCATGCTGTCTTGATGATGATAGCTTTGTAATAGAGCTTGAAGTCCGGAATTGTGATGCCACCAACTTTGGCTTTCTTTTTCAATATTCCTTTGGCTATTCGAGGTCTTTTCTGGTTCCATATAAATTTTAGGATTATTTGTTCCATTTCTTTGAAAAAAATGGATGGTACTTTGATAGGAATTGCATTAAATGTGTAGATTGCTTTAGGTAGCATAGACATTTTCATAATATTTCTTTTTCCAATCCAGGAGCATGGAACATTTTTCCATTTCTTTGTGTCTTCCTCAATTTCTTTCATGAGTACTTTATAGTTTTCTGAGTATAGATTCTTAGCCTCTTTGGTTAGGTTTATTCCTAGGTATCTTATACTTTTGGGTGTATTGTAAATGGGATGGACTCCTTAATTTCTCTTTCTTCTGTCTTGCTGTTGGTGTAGAGAAATGCAACTGATTTCTGTGCATTGATTTTATATCCTGACACTTTACTGAATTCCTGTACAAGTTCTAGCAGTTTTGGAGTGGAGTCTTTTGGGTGTTCCACATATAGTATCATATCATCTGCAAAGAGTGATAGTTTGACTTCTTCTTTGCCGATTTGGATGCCTTTAATTTCCTTTTGTTGTCTGTATGCTGAGGCTAGGACTTCTAGTACTATGTTGAATAGCAGTGGTGATAACGGACATCCCTGCCGTGTTCCTGACCTTAGCGGAAAAGCTTTCAGTTTTTCTCCATTGAGAATGATATTTGCAGTGGGTTTTTCATAGATGGCTTTGATAATATTGAGGTATGTGCCCTCTATCCCTACACTCTGAAGAGTTTTGATCAGGAAGGGATGCTGTACTTTGCCAAATGCTTTTTCAGCATCTATGGAGAGTATCATATGGTTCTTGTTCTTTCTTTTATTAATGTGTTGTATCACATTGATTGATTTGCAGATGTTGAACCAACCTTGCAGCCCTGGAGTAAATCCCACTCGGTCGTGGTGAATAATCCTTTTAATGTACTGTTGAATCCTATTGGCTAGTATTTTGGCAAGAATTTTTGCATCTGTGTTCATCAAGGATATTGGTCTGTAGTTCTCTTTTTTGATGGGATCCTTGTCTGGTTTTGGGATCAAGGTGATGCTGGCCTCATAAAATGAGTTTGGAAGTTTTCCTTCCATTTCTATTTTTTGGAACAGTTTCGGGAGAATAGGAATTAGTTCTTCTTTAAATGTTTGGTAGAATTCCCCCGGGAAGCCGTCTGGCCCTGGGCTTTTGTTTGTTTGGAGATTTTTGATGACTGTTTCAATCTCCTTTCTGATTATGGGTGTCTTCAGGCTTTCTATTTCTTCCTGGTTCAGATGTGGTAGTTTATGTGTCTCTAGGAATGCATCCATTTCTTCCAGATTGTCAAATTTGTTGGTTTAGAGTTGCTCATAGTATGTTCTTATAATTGTTTGTATTTCTTTGGTGTTAGTTGTGATCTCTCCTCTTTCATTCATGATTTTATTTATTTGGGTCCTTTCTCTTTTCTTTTTGATAAGTCTGGCCAGGGGTTTATCAATCTTATTAATTCTTTCAAAGAACCAGCTCCTAGTTCCATCGATTTGTTCTGTTGTTTTTTTGGTTTCTATTTCATTGATTTCTGCTCTGATCTTTATGATTTCTCTTCTCCTGCTGGGTTTAGGGTTTCTTTCTTGTTCTTTCTCCAGCTCCTTTAGGTGTAGGGTTAGGTTGTGTACCTGAGACCTTTCTTGTTTCTTGAGAAAGGCTTGTACTGCTATATATTTTCCTCTCAGGACTGCCTTTGTTGTGTCCCACAGATTTTGAACTGTTGTGTTTTCATTATCATTTGTTTCCATGAATTTTTTCAATTCTTCTTTAATTTCCTGGTTGACCCATTCATTCTTTAGAAGGATGCTGTTTAGTCTCCATGTATTTGGGTTCTTTCCAAATTTCCTCTTGTGGTTGAGTTCTAGCTTCAGAGCATTGTGGTCTGAAAATATGCAGGGAATGATTCCAATCTTTTGATAACGGTTGAGACCTGATTTAGGACCGAGAATATGATCTATTCTGGAGAATGTTCCATGTGCACTAGAGAAGAATGTGTATTCTGTTGCTTTGGGATGAAATGTTCTGAATATATCTGTGATGTCCATCTGGTCCAGTGTGTCATTTAAGGCCTTTTCCTTTTACCATTTTAATGTAGTTCTTAAACTTCTAACTCACGATGACTATTGCTGAGGCTTCATGGATTTTTCCACAGAATAGTGTTGATGTTTGCTAACACCAGCTAACTCAGAAGTTCTTTATCAACTTTTTGCCATGATGGAGCTAAAGGTGATTTTCTTTCATAGTTTTCTTGAGGGTAATACCTAAGAGTGGATACAAGGTTGAACAGGACTATTAATTTCCTATTGCTGCTATAACAAATTACCACAAATGTAATGGCTTAAGACAAATGTATTGTCTTAAATTTCATTGAGCTAAAAGTCAAGGTCTCACAGACTGCATTTCTTCTTAAGTTTCCAAGGGAACATCACTTTCCTTACTTTATCCAGCTTCCTAGAGGTTATCTACATTCCTGGGCTTGTGGCCTTGCATCACTTTAACCTCCACTTCCTCTTCTTCTGACCAATTTCCCTTCTTTCCCTTACAAGAACCCATGTGATGATCCTGGATTACCTAGGTAGACCCAATGTAATGTCCCCATCTCATCATCCTCAACAATCACATCTGCAAATCCCCTCTTCTGTGTAAGACAACATTCATAGGTTCATGAGAAGAGGATGTGGACTTCTTTGAAGGGAAGCCTTCAGATGGGTATGCAGATCTGACTTGTGTGAAAGGGTAAAAAAGAGGATTGGGCAGAAAGAGCCTTCACTGTGATGCAAAGTTTCAGCCAACCCCAGAGGAAGCTCCATGTTAAAGATTGCAATTAGCAGGGTCACACATTTGGGCAGAAATTACTCATAGTAATAACTGCAATGCTTAGTCATCAGCTGGGGGCTGTCCAAGAAAACCATAATTCCTCAAAAGCTAAGGTGAATCCTCAAGGACCACAGCTAGAGGTTGTCCACCATTTGCACTCCTATAGTTGAAAGTTATTTCTTGAAGGGAGATTCATGCAGAATACTTCCATGATCACATTTTTCTTTGCTGACTTTGTAAACTGAAGAGTGAAAAGAAGAACTGTCCTAGGCTAGATTTTTTTTACCTCTTGCTTTGGACAAGTGACTCAGCATCAGTATTGAAAAAGGGTTGATACTGTTCTAATCACCTACCCTACAGAAATACTGGCACATAGCAAGGCTAGTGCTATGAGTTTGTTCAGTACACTAATTTTTCATTGTCAAGAAGTTAGACAAGCCTATATATCTAGCAATAAGGAGAAAAATCATGGTTCATTCACAGTACAGAATACCAGGCATGCATTAAGAAATAAGAGCCTGGTGGTGGGTATTATGGAGAGCACGTATTGCATGGAGCACTGGGTGTGGTGCATAAATAGTGACTTCTGGAACACTGAAAAGAAATTTTAAAAAATAAATAAAAATTTTAAAAAAGAAATAAGTAGACCTTTATTGAAAAGTGACCAAGATTTTTTAGTATAAAAGGGAAATTGACTCTAATGTACATGTTTGTAGACAAAGTTTTACAAAATAATTCTTGTGCTTCTACAAGCCTTTATGTTCATTTGTACTTTCTCAGCCTTTCTGAAGCATGACCTTAGGACTTTCTGACAGGGGATACCTGTTCAGGAGGATGGGGACTTAGGTAATGAGAAAGGAAGAACTCTGAATTTGAACCTCAAGTATATAAAACTTTCCTATAGAGAAGGTATTGCTTTTCTAATTTTAAACTTTAAAGGAATGAACATTATTCTGACTGTTGCCACAAAATGTTTACATTTTAAATTATATTTTCAGCTATAAGGCTAGCACATTACATGTTTAGGTTCTCAACTCCAATTATTAGAGAAATAAAGAAATGCAGCTCACCTGGTTATAATCTAAACCTAATTCCTTATTTTCTTATGAAACGGTGACCTGGCAGAATTGCTTAAGAACCTTCAGGAGCAGTCCTTGAGTAGTCATGATTGTAAACTTCCAAGTATCATCACAAGATGGCAGAATAGGATAAATCATGGGACAGCTGACAGCGATGGCTTGGACCTGCAAGCGGCAAGATTGTATAAGTCATTCTCATTGTCTCCTGGCGCGTGCGTGTGTGTGTGTGTGTGTGTGTGTGTGTGTGTGTGTGTGTGTGTGATTTCATTTCTTTGAGAAAGAGAAAGAGCAGAGGGAGAGGGACAAGCAGACTTCCTGCTGAGTGGGAACTAGATGCAGGGTGATCCTAGAACTCTGATATCATGACCTGAGCTGAAGGCAGACACTTAACTGAAGAGCCACCCAGGCACTGATCTCTCTCTGCAGTTAATCAAATAAATACTTAAGATGCTGTGTCAGGGTTTAACCAGAGAAAATACCAGTAGGAGACAAATTAATATATCAGTTTCAAGGAATTAGGTAGTTCAATTGTGGAGGTTGGAAAGGGAAATCTAAAATCTGGAGGGCAAGCTGTCAGGAAAGATAGGGTGGAACTATTACACATGGTTGAAACTTATCCACAGGGATAATTTTTTCTTAAAAGCAGTGTTGAACTTATTTAAAGTCCTTTAAACTGATTATTTTAGGTGTCTTTAAGGGAGATTAAATTAAACATAAAGTTAACTTATTATATACTTTATATCTGTAAAATACCTTCACAGAAGCATATAATTAGTGTTCAATTGAACAACTGAGGACTGTAGCCTGGCCACACTGACACATCGAAAGACCATAGTCTACCCCCTGTCAGCTTATATATCACTTTAAACTATACTTAATACGGGAGACCCTTGTCTCTGTCTCTCAACAAAGATCAACAATTAGGCAGCTATCCATGAACAAAAATGGCTCTCAGATTTCTCTGGGTTATAAAGAAGTGTCTAGGAACAAAGAAGGGAAGAGGAGGCTACCACTAGTAGCCCTGTAACAGGAGAAATCACAGTTCCTAGTGACCTACAGTGTAGACTAAATTAATTACCAGTAACCACTGCAGACCCCCTTCAGATTTCACCCACTTTTGCCCCACACGTATTCTAATTAACTGATGCTAGTCACCCAAATCCTTCCCTACTCCTTCTGCTGCCCAACTAGAGTCTAGGATCCATAACTACAGCCATCCAAGGTTTCTGTGGCCAAAGTGTAAAATGCCAGCCCCCCAAGTTTTTCCCTGTACACTCTGGAACCCAGCAGTTGTGCGAACAGCCACCTTAGGCTTCTAGCTCGGGCTTCTGCAGCTGTGTGAGTACAAGAAACCAGCCTAATTCCCACAGGCTGACTATCACCACTGTGCCTGCATGCTATCAGCCTGACTACTGTCACCACTTCTACTGCTGTATAAATGCCCAGGGGTGAGAATGGGGAGCCGTGCAGCCACAGATGAGTATAGTGATAGCCAAATCCTCTGCAGCCACTTATGAGTCTGGATCAAGCCCTGCCTTTTGTCATGGGCCAGCACTGCCACACCTAGCTGTAGCTAGTGCCCCCAATCATGCACCTGTACATCCTCAAACTAATCTCTATCTCTCTTCTCCACTTAAATATGCAGCTACAAAAGAGAAAGCCAATAGCTACAGCCCCTGCAGGTGCTAGTGAGCCATTCTACCTGCCCTGCCTTCCATCACCAAGTGCCTGCAATTGGCTTCTGCCACTTCATTGGCACTTGCAGCTGGCCTCCACAGCTAAGGATGTGTAACCACTGGCTCCGGTCACCACCATTGCCTGTCCTGGTCCCTAGCTTGTCAATCAGGAGATGTTGATTAGAATACCAACCCTGTAGCTTCTGCAGATCCTCCAGAGTTCTTAGCAAGGGCCACAAAGTTGTTGATACTCTGGGCCCCAGCAATGTGACAAAGAAATATCATGGCCACCCTAGACCCAGTGACACCACACTTCCCCTCACTTGATGCCATGCACCATTGGACCTAGGTCAGAGCGTGATCAAGCATGCCCCACCAGCAGGTGAAAGGTTTCCCTTACCAAAGTCAAAGTCTGGAAGAGGTGACTGCTTCTTCAAAAGCACGATAACTACACAAAACTATGGAGATCACAAAGAATCAAGGATATGTGTCTTTATCAAAGGACTACAGTAAACTTGCAGTAAAAATCCCAAAGAAATGGAAATCCAAGAATTGATGACACATAATTCAGAATAATTATGCAGATGTTCAGACAATACAAGAGAACACAAAATTTAATGAGATCAGGAAAACAATACAAGGACAAGTTTGTTTTTTGTTTTCTCTTAACTTCTCAAATTTGGGAGCTAAATATAGTGACTGAACTGAAGAATTCAATAGGGAGCTTCAAGGCAGATTTGAGAAAGCTAGAGAGAGAATTAGAAAGCTAGAAGATTAAAATTATCAATCAGATGAATAAATGTGTGAGATAGATTATATATGTGTGTGTATACACATACACACACACACACATACACACACAATTGAATATTACTCAGCCATAAAAAAGAATGAATTCTTGACATTTGCAACAACATGGGTGAATCTAGAGGGTATGATGTTAAACAAAATAAGTCAGAAAGACACATACTATGATTTGTTCATATGTGGAAGTTAAACAAATGAAAAAATGGGAAAAAACATACTCAAATATAAAGAACTGGTTGTTGCTAGAGTGGGGTATGTGTGTGTGAAATGGGTGAAGGGGATTAAGAGTACATTTATTGTGATGAGTAATGAATAGAATTATTGAGTCATTATGTTGTAGACCTGAAACTAATATAACACTGTATTTTAATTATACCTGAATTTTAAAAATAAAACTTCTTAAATTGATGGAGAATCTAAAAGAATTAAAAGGAATGAAGAAAGTCTATGGGATTTATAAGAACCAAAGGAAATAATATACATATCACTGGAGTCCCAGTGGGAGAAAAGAGTAGAAATATTTAACAATGGCTAAGAACCTCACAAACTTGGGGAGAAATTTGGATATACAAGTTTATGAATCTCGTAGGTCACCTTGAAATTTCAATCCAAAATTTTCTCCTCCAAGACACATAATAAAACTATCTAAAGTCAAGCACAAAGAATTTTTAAGGCAGTAAGAGAAAAAATACAAGGGAACACACATGGGCTATCAGTGGATTTCTGAGCAGAGAACTTGCTGCCCAGGAGAGAATGGATAATATTTTTAAATTGTTAAAAAGAAACCTCCAACCAATAGTACTTTATCTGGTCTTTATTTCTAAAAGACAATTTTGCCAGGTAAAACTTTCCCTAACAAGAGCTATGGAATTTATCACCAGTTTACCTGCCTTATAAGAAATGCTGAATGAAGTTCTTCAATCTGACATAAAAGTACACAAACTAGTAAAATAAAAAAAGATTAAAATGTACCTTAAATTGGTAAAGGTAAGTATACAGTCAGATTCAGAATGCCCTAATACTTCAACCTGCTGATATGTTAATTACTAACCCTAGCATAAAGGTTAAAGGACAAAAGGATTAAAGACACTATAGCTTTAACAATTTGTTAATGCACACACAATATACAAAGATGTAAATGGTGATATCAAAGACATGGTGGGGAGTAAAAAGATAGTTTTGTATGTGATTAAAAAATATATATATATGTATATATATATGTTTCCTTTACAAATTTGGGATCCATATATACATATATATGTATATATACATATATATATTTTACACTGATAATTTGTGATTCTTTGAGGCTTATATAGGACTTCAAAGCAAAAATCTACAAGGAACACAAAAGATAAAAAGAAGGGAATTAAGGCATACCACTGTGGAAAATCATCAATTTATAAGGAATTTATAAAGGAAGACAGCAACAAAGGAGAAATAGAAGAGCAGAGCTTTAATTCAGCCAGAAAACAGACTAATTATTGACAGGTAAGGACTTAACTAATGCCATCTAAATGTTAATGGACTGAATTTTCCAATCAGAAGGCAGAGAGTGGCCTAACTATATGCTGCCTACAAAACACTTCAGCTTTAAGGACACACATAAACTCAAAGTGAAGAGATAGCAAAACATATTCCATGCGAGTAGAAACCAAAAGAGAGCAGAAGTAGTTATAAAACAAAATAATAACCAAAGATGGTCACTGTATAATGATCAAGACATCAATTTGTCTAGAAGATAAATCAAATATACAGATGACTAACATCAGAGCACATAAATAGCATGGAGGACAAGGGGAGTTAGAGAGGAGAAGGGAGTTGAGGGAAATTGGAAGGAGAGGTGAACCATGAGAGACTATGGACTCTGAAAAACAATCTGAGGGGTCTGAAGGGGCAGGGGGTGGGAGGTTGGGGGAACCAGGTGGTGGGTATTGGAGAGGGCAGGTATTGCATGGAGCACTGGGTGTGGTGCAAAAACAATGAATACTGTTATGCTGAAAATAAAAAAAAAAAAAATAAATAATAAATAAATAAAAAATAAAAACCATGAAGATGTAAAAAAATAAAACCAAAAAAAAAACAAAAAAACAAATACTAACAGGTCTGAGGGAAAATATAATAAAATTGTAGTAGGGGACTCTAAAATCCCATGTTCAATAATAGAACAATCATTCAGACACAATACCAATCAGGAAACATGGACTTGAACCATACTTTAGGCTAAATAGAACAGACATAAATAGAATAGTCCATTCAACAGCAGAAGAATATACATTTTTCTCAAGCTCACATGGCACATTCACCAGGATAGGTCACATAATTATATTTTATATAATATAATATGTTATATTATATTATATTATATTATATTATATAAAATAAGACTTAGCAAATTTAAATAAGATACTTGTTTGGTTTCAGATCATAATGGTATGAAACTAGAAATCAATAACACAAAGAAAGTGGATAATTCACAAATGTCAAGATTAAGCAATACACAACTGAAGAACCAATGTGTCAAGGAAAAAATTCAAAAGGAAATCAAAACCTATCTTGTGCTTCCATTTGTTTATAAATATCAAAACCCGGGAGATACTGCAAAAGCAATTCTAAGAGAAATTTATATTAATAAATGCCTACATTAAGAAACAAAAGAAGAGACTATTCAAGATAACACCATAGGAAGATCCTGAACTCTCCCACAGACACATTAAATTTACAACTACATACAGAGCAATTCCTTCTGAAAACTAGCTGAACGGTTACTCCACAATAAAGGATAAAAAACAACACCAAGGGCACCTGGGTGGCTCAGTGGGTTAAAGCCTCTGCCTTGGGCTCAAGTCATGATCCCAGGGTCCTGGGATCGAGCTCCCACAGCAGAGAGCCTGCTTCCCCCTCTCTCTCTGCCTGCTTTTCATCTCTGTCTGTCAAATAAATAAATAAAATCTTAAAAAAAAAAAAAAAACACCAAAATGGGTAGGAGAGACAGAAATGCAATCTTTTCATAAACCCCACCTCTAGTGTGGCAACCCAACAAAGGGAGGGGTCTCAAAAATACAAAACTTCTCCCTAAGGGGCATGGGATCTGTGCCCCACATCAGGCTCCCCAACCCTTGGGGCCTGCACTGGGAAGATGAGTCCCCAAAGTCCCAAAAGGCTTTGAAAACCAATGAAGGAAAACCAGAGGACTGTAGGGAACAGAGGTTCTACTCTTTAAAGGCTTGCACACACTCACTCCTCCACTACAAAAGCAACAGTTTGAAAAGAGCTAGGCCATATGTGAAAAATTTATTTCCTAATCTTAAAGGGTCTACCGAGAGGCAAATGCCTATTGGGACTCTCTGGGGACACAGAAACTGGTGGGTGCCATTTTTACTATGTTCTATCTCTGCTATTGGTGCCTGTCCTCACCACACATTCTGCTGCAGCCCTAGCTCTGTTCAGCACCCTGAATCCAGTGAGCATGAGGAGCCTACAGAAGGAACATACATTGAACACTGGGCTATGGTGGCAGGGGTGGGGGGGTGCATTCCTGAACCCTAAAGGTCTGAAACAATTGGCAGTTTAAGGCATTATTTAGGCAAAAACCAAGAATTAGGGCAAAGTTAAATAATAAGTTTCATTGCCCACACATGGTCACTCCTTTGCCACTGTTCCTAGGTGTTAGGCAAAACAGCTACCTCTTCCAAACACAGAGAGTCTAACAAAATGAGGAAACAGGAATACCTTACAAACAAAAAAATGAGACAAACCCTAGAGGGAAAATTTCTAGGTCCAGGAAGCTCAGAGCTTCCAGACAAGATAAATTCAAAGAGACCCACACCAAGACACATTTTAATTAGAATCTTACAGAGAATTGCTACCCCAGCTTTCTTTTGAGTTCTGTTGGCATGAAAAAAAAATGGTTCTCCATCTCTTCACTTTCAGTCTGGATGTAAATTTTTTCTCTTGCCTTTAACTCTTGACAATTTGTTATGTACAGGTGAACACACATAAGACTATTGGCAGATTTCTCAGAAATTTTGCAGGTCAATAAAGAGTGACATGATATTTTTCAAAATGCTGGAAGTAAATATTGTATCCAGCAAGGTTATAATTCAGGTTGGAAAAAAATATAAAGAGTTTTCCAAGGAAGGAAAAACTGAAGGAGTTCTTTACCACTAACTTGCTCTCCAAGAAATGTTAAAGAGAGCAGAGAAGAACACTAATTAGCAATAAAGCCTAAAGTTAGTAGAAGAAGGAAATAATAAAGATTACAGTAGAAATAAGTGAAATAGTATCATTCTTTTCTTTATTCTTTAAATGCTGGTTCTTTGAAAAGACAAAATTGAAAAACCTTTATCTAGCCTCATCAAGAAAAAAGACTAAAAATCAGAAATGAAATTATTATAACCAACACCACGGAAATGCACAAGATTGTAAGAGACTACCGCACAAAATTATATGCCACAAAATGGACAACCTAGAAGAAATGGATCAATTCCTAGAAACATACAGCCTTCCAAGACTGAATCAAAAAGACATAGACAACCAATTATTAGTAAGAGAACTGAATCAGTAAAAAACAACACAACAAAAAAAACCTCTCAAACAAAAGTCCAAAATCTAGTAGCTTTACAAGTAAATCCTATTAAACATTTTTAAAATTTTTATTTAAATTCCAGTTAGTGAACATACAGCGTAATATTGTTCCAGGTGTACAATATACTCAAAGAAGAATTCATACTTATCCTTCCTTTTTTTTTTTTTTTGTAGTAGTTAGAATAAGAGGAAAGAATGCTTCCAAACTCAATGAATCCAGCACTAACCTGATATCCCAACTCAAAAGAGATGCTACAACAAAACAAAAACTACAGGCCAATATCCCTGATGAACATAGATGCAAAAATCTTTAAGAAAATATAAACAGAGATGATGGAGTCAAGATGGCGGAGAAGTAGCAGCTGAGACTACTTCAGGTAGCGGGAGATCAGCTAGATAGCTTATCTAAAGATTGCAAACACCTACAAATCCAACGGGAGATCGAAGAGAAGAAGAACAGCAACTCTAGAAACAGAAAATCAACCACTTTCTGAAAGGCAGGACTGGCGGAGAAGTGAATCCAAAGCGACGGGAAGATA
>NW_019154105.1:5644780-5656257 GCF_002288905.1 Enhydra lutris kenyoni
GGAGGGAGACAAACCATAAGTGACTCTTAATCTCACAAAACAAACTGAGGGTTGATAGGGGGAGGGGTGTTGGGGGGGTGGGGTTATGGACATTGGGGAGGGTATGTGCTATGGTGAGTGCTGTGAAGTGTGTAAACCTGGCGATCACAGAACTGTACCCCTGGGGATAAAAATATATTATATGTTTATAAAAAATAAAAGAAAAAAAAATCTTTAAAGACCTCAGTGTGAGGCCTAAAACCATAAAACTCCTAAAACATAGGCAGTAATGTCTTATACCCTTAGCAACACTTTTCTAGAAATATCTCCTCAGGGGAGAAAAACAAAAGCAAAATGATACTATTGGGTTTCCACCAAAATAAAAGGCTTTTGCACATGGGAGAACACCATAAACAAGATAAAAAGGCAACTTAAAGAAGGGGAGAAGAGATGTGTAAATGATATATCTGATAAGGGCTTAATATCCAAAATATATAGAGACTTCTACAACTCAACACCATAAAACAAACAAACAAACAAACAAAACCCAACCTAATTAAATCAGAGGGAAAGATGAACCATGAGAGACTATGGACTCTGGGGAAACAATCTGAGGTTTTCAGAGGGGAGGGGGGGATGGTTTAACCTGGTGATGGCTATTAAGGAGGGCACATGTTGTAATGAACCCTGGGTGTTATATGCAAATAATGAATCATGGAACACTACATCAAAAACTAATGATGTACTGTATGGTGACTAACATAACATAAAAAAAATAAAAAGAAACATAATGGTGAAAAAGTAAATAAAAAATGAGCAGAGAACCTGCATAGACATTTTTCCCAAAAACATACAGATGGCCAAACACATGAAAAGGTCTTCAACATCATGAATCATCAGGGAAATGTAAATCAAAACCACAATGAGATATCACCTCACACCTGTCAGAAGGGCTGGATTCAACAACGCAAGAAAAAAAGTGTTGGCAAGGATGTGAAGCAAAGGGAATCCTTGTGTGTGAGATAAATGGAAATGTAAATTGATGCAGCCACTGTGGAAAAGGGTATGAAGGTTCCTCAAAAAATTAGAAATGCTGTAAAATCTAGTAATTCCACTAGTGAGTATCTATGCAAAGAAAACAAACACTAATTCAAAAAGGAGTATGCACCCCTTATGTTTACTGCAACATCATTTACAATAGCCAAGATATGGCAGCAACTCAAGAGTCCATCAATAGATGAATAAAAAGGTGGTTTATATACACAATGGAATATTAGTCATAAAAATGAAATTTTGTCTTTTGTAAAATCATGGATCTATCTAGAGGCTAGTATGTCAAGTGAAATAAATCAGAGAAATACAAGTACCATGACTTCACTCATGTGGACTCTAAAAAACAAACATGAACAGACTTATACATACAGAGAACAAACTGGTAGTTGCCAGGGGGAAGGTGGGTGGGAGACTGAGCAAAATAGGTGATGGGAATTAAAAGATACAAATTATGGTTATAAAATAAATCACAGATGAAAAACACTGCATAGAGAATATAGTCAATACTGTACTAGCGTGACTACACTTACTATGATGAACATTAATTTATAGAATTGTCATATCACTATGTTGTACACCTGAAATAAGATATTGTATGTCAACTATACTTAAATAATAAAACAAAAGAAAAAGAAACTAAAGGTAAAGTTTATGGTAGATACTAGCACACAATGGTAGTTGACATAGCAACTCCTTCTGACCTCTAATCACTGATATTCAAAAACATATTCATAACTTATTCATTAACCACTTTGAAAATAGAGCTAGCCCTCTGACTGCGAGCTCCTAGGGCCCTTCTAAACACTTTATAAAACCTAATTTTATTACATTTGTGCTTGAATTATTTGGAACCTTTTCTGTTTACTTACCATCCTATAAATCAATCACCCTAGGTTTCATTTCAACAAGACCTAATGCAATCAGCTAATACATTCTGGCACTATACCTCTTGGGTATTTATACTGAGAAACAGTAAGAATTTATACTGAGAAACACCAAGTGAAGGAGGTAAATATCTGAAAGATCATGAGGTACAGATATCTAGAGCAGGGATTGGCAAAATAATGCCCATGGACCAGATCCAACCCCCCTCTTGTTTACATTTTATTAGAATAAAGGCACACCCATTTCCTTATGTGTTGCCTATGGCTACCTTCCCTGAAGCAAGAAGATTGCGTAATGTAAGACAAAGATTATCCCGCCTACAGGGCCTAAAGTATTTACCCTTGGTCATTTCAGAAAAAGATCACCAACCCCCAGGCATAGAGTCATGATAGGCTCCTAATTTCTGTTTGTAGTTCTTATGGCTATGTCCCTATTCATACATGAAGTCCATAGTTTAAAGTTACTTGACAAAATCTGTGCCTTGCAACATAAGGAGGCCAAAAGCAAGATTCTTGGAAGCAGCTTATTTAGGGAGACCAAAAGCTCTGATTATTCACCAAGCTGCACTAGCCTTCCCCACAAAAAAAGCATAGTGAAATCAAGCTTGTATCAGGCACCTCAGAGCACACTGATGGATTATTTCCAAAAGCAAAAGTTCCCCACAATTCAGGGACTCCTATCCTTTTATTTTATACATATATATTTTTTTTAATTTCTTTTCAGTGTAACAGAATTCATTGTTTATGCACCACACCCAGTGCTCCATGCCATACGTACCCTCCATAATACCCACCACCAGGCTCCCCCAACTTCCCATCCCTGCCCCTTTAAAACCCTCAGATTGTTTTTCAGAGTCCATAGTCTCTCATGGTTCATCTCCTCCTCCAATTTCCCTCAACTCCCTTCTCCTCTCCATCTCCCCATGTCCTGCATGTTATTTCTTATGCTCCACAAATAAGTGAAACCATATGATAATTGACTCTCTGTGCTTGACTTACTTCACTCAGCATAATCTCTTCCAGTCCCGTCCATGTTGCTACAAAAGTTGGGTATTCATCCTTTCTGATGGAGGCATAATACCCCATACTGTATATGGACCACATCTTCCTTATCCATTCATCCGTTGAAGGGCATCTTGGTTCTTTCCACAGTTTGGCGACCATGACCATTGCTGCTATAAACATTGGGGTACAGATGGCCCTTCTTTTCGCTACATCTGTATCTTTGGGGGAAATACCCAGTAGTGCAATTGCAGGGTCATAGGGAAACTCTATTTTTAAAAATTTTTTTGTTTTATTTATTTATTTGACAGAGAGAGAGAGAGATCACAAGTAGGCAGAGAGGCAGGCAGAGAGAGGAGGAAGCTGGCTCACTGCTGAGCAGAGAGCCCGATGCGGGGCTCGATCCCAGGACCCTGAGATCATGACCTGAGCGGAAGGCAGAGGCTTAACCCACTGAGCCACCCAGGCGCCCCTGTTTTTAGTTTCTTAAGGAATCTCCACACCGTTCTCCAAATTGGCTGCACCAACTTGCATTCCCACCAACAGTGGAAGAGGGTTCCCCTTTCCCCACATCCTCTCCAACACACGTTGTTTCCTGGCTTGCTAATTTTGGCCATTCTAACTGGTGTAAGGTGGTATCTCAATGTGGTTTTAATTTGAATCTCCCTGATGGCTAGTGTTGATGAACATTTTTTCATGTGTCTGATAGCTGTTTGTATGTCTTCATTGGAGAAGTGTCTGTTCATGTCTTCTGCCCATCTTTTGACACGGTTATCTGTTTTGTGTGTGTTGAGTTTGAGAAGTTCTTTATAGATCCTAGATATCAGCCTTTTGTCTGTACTGTCATTTGCAAATATCTTCTCCCATTCTGTGGGTTGCCTCTTTGTTTTCTTGACTGTTTCCTTTGCTGTGCAGAAGCTTTTGATCTTGATGAAGTCCCAAAAGTTCATTTTCACTTTTGTTTCCTTTGCCTCTGGAGACATATCTTAAAAGAAGTTGCTGTGGCTGATATCGAAGAGGTTACTGGCTATATTCTCCTCTAGGATTCTGATGGATTCCTGTCTCACGTTGAGGTCTCTTATCCATTTTGAGTTTATCTTTGTGTATGGTGTAAGAGAATGGTTGAGTTTCATTCTTCTACATATAGCTGTCCAATTTTCCCAGCACCATTTATTGAAGAGACTGTCTTTTTTCCACTGTACATTTTTTCATGCTTTGTCAAAGATTATTTGACCACAGAGTTGAAGGTCCATATCTGAGCTCTCTACTCTGTTCCACTGGTCTATGTGTCTGTTTTTATGCCAGTACCATGCTGTCTTGGTGATCACAGCTTTGTAGTAAAGCTTGAAATCAGGCAATGTGATGCCCCCAGTTCTGTTTTTCTTTTTCAACATTTCCTTAGCAATTTGGGGTCTCTTCTGATTCCATACAAATTTTAGGGTTATTTGCTCCAGCTCTTTGAAAAATTATGAATGAAAAGGGAGAGATCACAACTAACACCAAGGAAATAGAAACAATCATCAGAAGTTATTATCAACAGTTATATGCCAATAAGTTAAGCAACCTAGATGAAATGGATGCATTCCCAGAAACTATAAACTTCCAAAATTGAACCAGGAAGATATTGACAACCTGAATAGACCAATATCTAGTAACAAAATTGAAGCAGTGATCAAAAACCTCCCAATAAACAAGAGCCCAGGACGTGATGGATTCCCTGGGGAATTCTACCAAACTTTCAAAGAAGAAATAACACCTATTCTCCTGAATCTGTTTCAAAAAATTGAAGCAGAGGGAAAACTTCCAGACTCTTTCTATGAAGCCAGCATTACCCTGATCCCCAAATCAGGCAAAGACCCCACCAAAAAGGAGAATTTCAGACCAATATCACTGATGAATATGGATGCTAAGATTCTCAACAAGATCCTAGCAAATAGGATCCAACAACACATTAAAAAGATTTATCCACCATGACCAGGTGGGATTCATCCCTGGGTTGTAAGGATGGTTCAACATTCACAAATCAATGAATGTGATAGAACAAATCAGTAAGGGAAGAGAGAAGAACCACATGGTCCTCTCAATTGAGGCAGGAAAAAACATTTGACAAAATCCAGCATCCGTTCCTGATTAAAATGCTTCAAAGTATAGGGATAGAGGAAACATTCCTGAACTTCATAAAATCTATCTACGAAAAACCCGCAGCAAATATCATCCTCAATGGGAAAAAGCTTGCAGCCTTCCCGTTGAGATCAGGAATACGACAAGAATGCCCACTCTCGGGACGCCTGGGTGGCTCAGTTGGTTGGACGACTGCCTTCGGCTCAGGTCATGATCCTGGAGTCCCAGGATCGAGTCCCGCATTGGGCTCCCAGCTCCGCGGGGAGTCTGCTTCTCTCTCTGACCTTCTCCTCGCTCATGCTCTCTCTCACTGTCTCTCTCTCAAATAAATAAATAAAATCTTTAAAAAAAAAAAAAAAAAGAATGCCCACTCTCACCACTCTTGTTCAACATAGTATTAGAAGTCCTAGCAACAGCAATCAGACAACAAAAAGAAATAAAAGGTATCCAAATTGGCAATGAAGAAGTCAAACTCTCTCTCTTCACAGATGACATGATTCTTTATATGGAAAACCCAAAAGACTCCACCCCCAAACTACTAGAACTCATACAGCAATTCAGTAATGCGGCAGGATACAAAGTCAATGTACAGAAATCAGTTGCTTTCTTATACACTAACAATGAAAATACAGAAAGGGAAATTAGAGAATAGATTCCATTTACTATAGCACCAAGAACCATAAGATACCTGGGAATAAACCTAACCAAAGAGGTAAAGGATCTGTACTTGAGGAACTACAGAACACTCATGAAAGAAATAGAAGACAAAAAAAGATGGAAGACCATTCCATGATCTTGGATCAGAAGAATAAACATTGTTAAAATGTCTATACTGCCTAGAGCAATCTATACTTTTAACGCCATTCTGATCAAAATTCCACCGGTATTTTTCATGAAAAGTCTTTTTAAATTTTATTTTATTTAAATTCAGGAATATTAGTTTCAGAAGTAGAGTTCAGTGATTCATCAGTCACATATAGTACCCAGTGCTCGTTACACTTGAAGTGCTCTCCTAATGCCCATCACTCAGTTACCCCATCCCCCCACCTACCTCCCCTCCAGCAACCATCAGTTTTTTTTTCCTATAGTTAAGAATCTCTTATAGTTTGTCTCCCTCTCTGATTTCATCTTATTTTTCCCTCCCTCCCCCCATGATCCTCAGTCTTGTTTAATTTCACAAATGAGTGAAATCATAATTGTCTTTCTCTGACTTATTTCACTTATAATACCCTCTAAGTCCATCTACATCATTGTAAATGGCAAGATTTCATTCTTTTTATGGCTGAGTAATATTCCATTATTTTATAAATCTATGTATATTTTTATTCATTTATTATACACACACACTCTACATCATCTTTATCCATAGCCTTCTGTCTTTATCAGTTGATGGACATTTGTCTTCTTTCTATTATTTGGTTATTGTTGATAATGCTGCTATAAACATTGGGGTACATGTATCCCTTTGGTTCAGTATTTCTGTATTCTTTGGGTAAATACCTAGGAGTGCAATGTTGGAGAGTAGGGTAGTTCTATTTGTAATTTTCAAGGAACCTCCATACTGTTTTCCAGAGTGGCTGCACCAGATTGTATTCCTACCAATAGTGGGAGAGGGTTCCCCTTTCTCCGTATCCTTGCCAACATCTGCTGTTCCATGAGTTGTTAATTTCAGGCATTCTGACTGGTGTGAGAGAGAATTGCATTGTTGTTTTGATTTGTATTTCCCTGATGTTGAGCATTTTTGCATGTGTCTGTTTGCCATATAACAGACGTTCTATCCAGAATTCTGATGTCCCCACAAACTTGGGTCAGAGGTAACCCTCTCCTGATGAGTCCCTAAATTACCATCACTGAACTTCTGTAGAGCCAAGAAACATCCATAGAACTCCCCTTTAACAAAGCACAATGCTTATAAATCCCAAGATTCATTTTTGTACCATTCTCATTTCTGTGAGTAACATTCCCTTTTCCAATGTCAGACCAGTTTCTCACATCACTCTACCTATGCCACTTTCTCATGCCACTAGTTACTTTACAATATATTTTCTATTTGCAGTTGGACATCACATTTCTCTAAATTCAGGCATGTTTGTCAGGGTTTGGAATTTTACCCTATTTGTAAGCTAATAAGCTGGCTTGTTACTATTTCATAGACAAAAGACTCCTAGGTGAGAGACAAAGGATTTTATACTAATGGGAAAACAAGCAACATGAGCATGTTGGTTCCATGTCCCTATGACTCCCTAAGTCTCATGAGGAAGATATGGCAGAACCTAGGTAGATGTTATGGGCAGTGGATTTCCACTGCAGCCAAGGAACACTTGACTTTGAAAACCCACTATTTTAGAATAAGCAGTAAAAAAACCTGTTTCTTTTCCCAGGAGGGAGAATTATGTCATCCTCTAGGGTTGCTCACTGAAAACACAACCCTGAGAACTGGCCCAGTTCAAGAATGACCAGGGCTTTGCATTCTTGAAATACCCAAGAAGCGCATATAGGAACACTCAAGGCCCATAGTTGATTGGCAATGAATTCTGAGAGACAATTCCTTTTCCCAACAGTTTGCTTCCAGTTGATCTGTATGGCTTATATAATTCAGAGTCCACAAGGAAAATTTCATGCCTAATGTAATAAGATAAAAAGAGATAACTGAAGGGTTGCCTGAGTGGCTTAGTCAGTTAAGATTCTACCTTCAGCTCAAGTCGTGATCTTGGAGTCCTGGAATATAGAACCCTACACATTGGGCTCTCTGCTCATTGGGAAGTCTGCTTCTCCCGGATCTCCCTGCTCTTGTGCTCTCTCTCTCTCTCTCTCTCAAATAAAATTTTTTTTGAAAGAGATAACTGAGAAACTTCCTAAAGCTTGCTCATCAGGTTTCTGACATTTTAGTGATAAGAAATAATTTAAAATTCTCTTCCCTCCATGTTTTCTGCCCTGGGATTTTTGTTCAATAATGAACAATCATTACCAATCACATGGAATTCACTGAAATTTGACCCAACTAAAACACTAGCTCAATTCCTACAGCCAGTTTTGAGTGTCACGGTATATTAAGGCAGTTCTTTGGCGGGGAGGGGGTATGATTTTCCAAGTAATCCCTATATAATTTGTGACCTTAAAGAGCTAACATTAAAGATTCTTATTCTCGTACAGCTTTGTTTTTCTCACTGCTTATTCTAATTAACTCATTAGACTTTACTGCAATCAATGTGTCTTCTATCCTAGTGACATTTTTAGAGATGGAAAATAAGCAGTCATTTGCCTTGCTGTAGTTGTAGTTATTTTCAAATGTTATGCTAATAGCATAATTATGCCTAATTTTATTATTTAATATGCAAGTAAAAATGAGTTTTCCTTGTTAGAATATGCTAATGTTGGAAAGACTATTCAAGTTTGTTTTTGTTTGTGAAAAGAGGCTTAGAATAACATCAACTGTGGCCACTATTATACATATTACCTAAACCTTGCCCTGTGAATTTTTAAGACAGAAGAAGTTATATTTCATAGAGACCAAGTTGATGTACTTCTCAAATTTGCTCAGGCCTATCTGATTCTTGGTGCTTGGCTGCATGGTCATTGGAGAGCCCCAACTGCCATCATCATCTCATCTCCAGCCTTATCAGTCATCATCAGGGCAAAGGTTGGACTTTGATCCTGTATCCATAGCACCTACCATGGGAGGAGTCACAGGGACCCAAGTCCAACCTGGAAAGACTCAGAGGCTTCCACTTTTCCTACCATTTGTAAACTTGGGCAGAACACCAGGCATCGTGGAGAATGAGATCTAGATTTTCCAGCAGCTTCTTGCAGAGGCCAAGTGACAACCCCAAAATGCCAAAGATTTGATGCCAATAGGAAATGAGTGTAGGTGGAAGCCAGCTGAGTATTCATCCTTCATTCCTCCAGACCAGCCACAAGAACCACCATACTTTGGAAACAGACATTGTGGTAGAACTGGAGATTCTCCAACCAGACTCTGCTTCAAGTAAGGGCTTGATTCTTAGCTAGGGAAGTACTATTCGCAGACAACCTCTAAGTGACAGCTGCAGAGAACTCCTTTGCCTAAGGTCACACCCTGCAGGGGTAGCCTATATTTGGTGTCTGACCACTGAGGCCTGGCAGGACACTGATGAGCAATATTAACTCCAGACCACCCCACCCTGCTAGTCAAGGTTTGGCCAACACATTTCAATTTCTCTCTGCCTAGCCCTGCCTCCTTTCCCCTTCCTTCACAGGTGGGCATCCCTTATAGCCCAAAGCCCATCTAATCAGTGACATCAAGAGAACCCAAGCTATGAGATAGCTCACATGTGATCAATGAGAACATGACCATTTTGGTAACATAGCACCTTTTTGCTTTTTCTGAAACTCATGGATACCAGAAAGCCGAGGAGCAGAACTGACAACACAAAATACAATGTTTAGTTAACCTGGTGAATTCTAGTTAGAGAATAAGATTGCCAGGCTTGGATTCTTTAAATCTTTGCATTTGATATTCAAATGTTTACCTCAAGTTTTAAGTATGTCACTTTTAAAGTAAAAGGATGGAAAAATAGATAATGTATCAGCAAAATAGCTAGTATATGGTTAAAAATCAAGATCATTACTTAATCTAAGATCATTACCTAATTTTAACAAGTTTCTATTCACCAGTAATAAATTTTGAAGTTATTATATTCAAAAAAGCTTAAGTTTACAACTTACTTTAGTGAAAAATTAAGGAGAAATTGAGCAGTCTACTACTACAATTGAATTTTTTTTTATTTTATTTATTTATTTATTTATTTGTCAGAGAGAGAGAGAGGGAGAGAGAGCAAGCACAGGCAGACAGAATGGCAGGCAGAGGCAGAGGGAGAAGCAGGCTCCCCGATGAGCAAGGAGCCCGATGCGGGACTTGATCCCAGGACGCTGGGATCACGACCTGAGCCAAAGGCAGCTGCTTAACCAACTGAGCCACCCAGGCGTCCCTGAATTTTTTTTTAACTCCATGGCTCACCATGATAAATGTGGTCACCATATGTCAAACATTACAATCTTGTTAACTATATCCTCTATGCCATACTTTTCATCAGAAATTTTAAATACACTCCACTCTAAAATGTTTTAGTGTGCTCATTTGGCCTGCATAATAAGCACAAGCAGCTATATGTATTCTTATAAAGCTATAATCAGCTGAAGTCATTCAACACCTTGTTTGTGAGTCCCTTCTCCTTCCTCACTTTTAATCCCCCATTTTTTTTGTTTGTTTTTCAAGGATTTTGTTTATTTGAAAGATATTGAGAGTGAGCATGAGCAGAGAGTCTGATGCAGGGCTGATCCCAGAACTCTGGGACATGACCTGAGCCAAAGGCAGGTGCTTAACCAACTAAGCCACCCAGGTGTCCCTAATTTCCCATTCTCACTGCCCTAGGGTCACATACATC
Organism: Enhydra lutris kenyoni; assembly: GCF_002288905.1. Lineage (NCBI taxonomy): Eukaryota > Metazoa > Chordata > Mammalia > Carnivora > Mustelidae > Enhydra > Enhydra lutris. Next base: position 5,655,243 of record NW_019154105.1, read on the forward strand.
TTCTCCCAATAAACTAATGTACCTAAGTTTTGTCTTAGGATTTATTTTCTAGAGGAAAACAGGTTTTTAAAAATCTCAGAAGTACAAAACTTCCTTTTCTAAGCAATGCCCCCCAAAAGTGCCAATATTCTGCTGGGCATCAGGCAAGTGTGATCCTAGCCACTGAGGGATATAGCAATCAGCAGTAAATCCCCTCCCATGTGGAGTTTGAACTCTAATAGGAGAGACAATCAGGTAGTACTGTAAGTACCATACAGGAAAGAAAACAGGATGTAGAGTGAGGAGTGAGGGGAAGGAAGCAATCTTATTTTATATAAGGTTGCCAATGAAAAAAGCACCTTTTGGATTCATTGTAGTCTGGCTTTAACAACTAATATTGAATGATTACATTTTGTAATATTTACTGTCATTTTTCACTTCCCCTTATTTTACTTGGCACACTCAAACAGCTTTTGTACACACATCTGGTTATTTGTAGTTTCCATGTCTAGGTTTAGCATTAAACCAAAAGGAAAAGGGGGTGAGTTTATCACTATTATTTCATTGTAAAATGCCAGGGACAGAATATACATACTGTGGTGTGAGAACGTGGGTGGTCTGAGACTGTTGGGTGTTTAAGGTCTTCCAGCATGTAACGGAGACCTGCCTCATTTTAATATCTACTTTATCCAACCCCAGGGTTTAGAGGACCCTCAATTAATTGAAGCAATTGGCAAGTTTTGGTCTATAAAAGGTATAATTTTTCAGCAATTCTTCCTTTAAAAGCATATCCACTTTTGAAAAGTGAACATACAGTTGGTCCTTGAGTAATATGGGTTTGAACAATGCAGGTCCACTAATACATGAGGATTTTTCATCAACAGTACAGTACTGCACATGTATGTTATGCTCTTCTTAGTAATATTTTCTTTTCTCTGGATTAAAGAGAATACAGTATGTACTTTCTCTAGGTTAAAGAATGTAATAAATATAACATACAAAACATGTGTTGAGTATTTATGTATTAGTTAATTAG
>NW_019154105.1:5656267-5675542 GCF_002288905.1 Enhydra lutris kenyoni
TAAGGATTCCAATCAATAGTAGGCTAGTAGTAGTTAAGGATTCCAATCAATAGTAGGCTAGTAGTAGTTAAGGATTCCAATCAATAGTAGGCTAGTAGTAGTTAAGTTTTGGGACGTTTTTACAGAGGCAGGGAGCATTTATATCCCCCACATTTTTCAAGAGCCAAATGTCGTACATCAGATTTGAAGTGCTCTTTTACACATTCTCTTGTTCCTTGTAACTGTTGCGTAGATTAGGTATAATGCCTGATAGATTAGGAAAGAAAAACCCCTCAAAGTCACATAGCAGTTAAAGATAGGCTCTCAACTCAGACCCATTTGCATCCAAATATTCACCACATCATGGTTTCAAATTGAAATTAGTTACAGAAGACATCCGAATTGCTCTAGCTATAGTTTATACAGAAGTGACAAGGTTCTTATTTAACAGTTTTTATACATTCCAAAAATGGTTGCTCATATTACCTTATTTGGATAAGTGATCTAACCAAGTATGCAATTATTTTCATTTATTCCACAGGATTACAAGAGTTGCAGTTTAAGCTATTAGACACTTAGGCAGATATGAGACTGAGCTTGGTTTAACAACATAAGAGTAACTGATTAACTCTGAAAGGCTAGATCTGGACAGACACAACCAAGATCACTCCTGTAGAAGTAGTTGGTCCAGTGAGATAAGCTCTTCTTGTGACAGTGTTTGTACAAGAAAGGAAAATCTCAAATAATACTAGAAAATTTTATATAGATGTGAACTATAACCAACATGCTAGAAAATCTGTTCTGACAAATGAGCTACCAAGGACCATACTATTTTCTATCACACATTATTAACTATATACAATCCACCATGGAAGAGTTACTAAACCCCTGATATCAGGTTCTGTTTTTAAAGAATTTGGATTGAGACCCATAGCTTTGTATGTACTGATAGGGAAACATCTCTACAATATATTGAAAAGAATTATAAATTACTTTTAGTGTGCTAAAGTATGACATAGTATTTGTACTATGATTCCACTTTGTGGAAAATTAAGTATACACATAGAGCCTCTAGAAGGAAACAAAAATGATTTCTTCTAGAAAGAGATATCAGATTGCTAGGGGAAAGGACAGGGATGAGGTTAAATTTTTTCAGTGAGTAATTAATTTACATATAAAAACATGAAATCCAAGAGATACAAAATTAGGAAAAATTAGGAGCTCAAGGCAAGCTGATGGGAAAAAATGAGGTAATAGATTGAGGTCTAATATCCCCAATACTCAAAAATCTTACAAATAAAATATTCAAAGGTAAGGAGTATAGGACAGACATAAGTAATTTGTGGGGAATCAAGTAGCCATTAAGCATTATGACTCGTACTCAAATTCCCAAGCAAGCTAGGAAATAGGCTTTTTCATTTTTCAACTTCCATGACAGCAAAGATTAGGGAATATCACTTAGAATTGGAGAGGATGTAGGAAGATAGAATCGCACTAGCAACAGGCAGGCCTAAGGGCAATTAGCATAAAAGGGTTGGAAAGTATACCTAAATTTTGACCCTGTTGCTCTAATTCCTAAGGATAATCTTCCAGAAGTACACAAATACAAAGCATTCAAAGTTTGCACAATAATGTACTAGTTACTACCCTGCTAAGTAATGAAATAAGGATCCCTCAACTCCAGAGACTGTTCCTAGAAAATGAGAGGAGCCAATCTCATCAGATCCCTCCACCATGTTCTATATCCTAGTAAATGATAACACCATTCACACAGAATCTCTGCTCAGAAGCCTATGAGTTCCATGAAAGAAGTTTTCTTATAGCCGGCCGTCAAATCTAGTTGATTACATTTCTTAAACATTCTTCTAACTGGTCTAGTTCCTCCATTTCCAATCCTACCATGCTGGTCCATGCCACCACCTATTCATAGCAGGACTCCATCAAAATGGGTATCCATTGTCCACAACTTGCTCCATTTTTTATGAAATTCCAAGAATAATTTTATTTTATTTAAACTCAATGAGCCAAGGCATAGTACATCTTTGGTTTTTGATATAATGTTCAATGATTCATTAGATGCATATAATACCCAGTGCTCGTGATATCATGTGCCCTCTTTAATGCCCACACCCCACCCACCTCCCTTTCTGCAAGAATTTTAAAAAGAAGCTTTGTCACAAACGTACCTCTATCATCAACTACACTTAAAACTTTTTAATAGCTTCCATATTACATATAAAAGATAATGTCTAAAATCCTTGGTAGGACCAGCAAGAATGTTATCTAATGTTCAGGTTCCTTTCTGCTATTTCAACAAATAAGTATGTTTCAAACATGGAACTATACATTACAAACTTGAATGTCAGCAAGAGACATGATCTGTCCTTGTGATGCTCAGTCTGGAGGAAAACATTTAATGACTATATTTATTTCATAAATAAGTGGGAAGTAGCACACAAGGTGGTAAGCAAGGGATGAGGTAGAGGCACTTAAGTTGAGGCAGAACTTAGCAGCTGGAATCTATTGGATAAAAAACATTTTCAACCTTTGGACTAGGAAGGATGAAGATACACATGAGTCATATCAAATACCCAAACTGGACTATTTTTGCTTCTGGCCCAAGATGAATGAAGTAAAGTTGAGGAAGATGAGGGAAGCTAAGGAGGAAAGGGGGTCGTGGTCTCTGAAAGTCCCTGGGAGGGACAGAAAAGGTAGAGGAAGTAAAGAGGTAACTAACCAGAGTGGTCTTTTCTAAATTGTTAATTATCCAGTAGAGAGAATTCACCAAGACTTAGAATAAGTTGGTGGTAAACATTGGACTAGCACCCAAGTGTCCAAAATCCTAGCTCCAAGATACTTCTTACTGGGAACTAGCAGAACATATCACAAGAAGACAAAAGTTAGGCTCCAAAATAAATTGTACCTTTCTTCCAGTAAGACAAGCCCTCTTTCTGTCACAGACATCCCTGGGGCCCAGGAGGACATATGCCTCAAGTGGTCCTAAGCCTATCAGGGCAGAGCATCAGGGAAGGTCAGGGGGCTAGTATTTAAAGTACTTCTGTGCTTCTGTCTCCTCTCCAGGGGGACTATGCCATCTCGACCTGTTGCTACTAGGTCTGTTTTTAAACAAATAAGTAAAACAAAAAACAAAGAAAAATGTTAGGCTGGCATTAGCTCTACTCCAAGAAAGTAGACCATAAGTAGTCCTAGCAGTCAAATGTGTGTTGATAGTACAACAATCTTAGCTTTTGGAATAGTCTCATTGTAAGCACACAATGTATAACCTTCATGTCAATAGCTCACACCTGACATGGGCAGATAGGAAGTTCAGGGGTAAAGGGGTGGGTCCACTTTGGGACTGTCCACCATGAGCTATCATCTCAAGATTAGTTCTCATTCAAAATCTCGCTACCAAATGGAAGCAGAGAAAAACGTTTCTTCTGAGTCATTCAGCAATTACCCATTAGTGAAACATACCTCTGTTGTATTCAAAAAGCCACATAGGCCTGAACTCTGGATCCAACACAGTTAAGACTTTTCTGAATACAGTCTGAACAGACCTTACCATGGTAAGACTGGCACTTCATGTAAGCATATTTACATTTATCCTCCGCAAACTAGCTTTCTTCAGTCTTTTTCCCTTAGAAGTAAATAATCAAGAACATGCCATTCCAAGGTACTTTCCAACTGGGTAGGGAACACTAAGTGGCCCTCACATTTGTGAATGCTGCCAATATTCTGGTCACTACTTAGACAATGGCTGCTGCCACAGCTGACCCAGCTCCTGCTGCCACCTCTAAAACATATTTACTTGGAGTACCTGGGTGGCTCAGTAAGTTAGGCATCAGTCTTTGGCTCAGGTCATGATCCCAGGATCCTGGGATTGAGCCCCACATTGGGCTCCCTGCTCAGCTCCCCCTGTTTGGGCTGTCAAATAAATAAAATCTTTAATAAAAATACAATAAAAAACACTGTTGCTAGAGAGTCACTCTCTGTCCCCAACTAAACAACATAAGAATTTACAATTGTCGGGGCGCCTGGGTGGCTCAGTGGGTTAAAGCCTCTGCCTTCGGCTCGGGTCATGATCCCAGGGTCCTGGGATCAAGCCCCGCATCGGGCTCTCTGCTCAGCAGGGAACCTGCTTCCTCCTCTCTCTCTCTGCCTGCTTCTCTGCCTACTTGTGATCTCTGTCTGTCAAATAAATAAATAAAATCTTTAAAAAAAAAAAGAATCTACAATTATCATTACAGCTTCTTACCATTAAAAAAAAAAGTATTTAATTATCAACTCTCAGTCTTAAATGTTACCTCTTCTGGGCCAAACCCCCCCCAGCCATTGAAATATAGGTGCACTTAGATTTCTCTGTACCTTCTAGAACATTTACCAAGTCCCCTAAAAGCTGAAACATTTTAGGAAGGCATAGCATTTTAGCAGCTGATCTTCAGAAAGCCTGTGGGGCAGTTACTTCATAAGTCCACGGGGAATTGCAGGCCAGAAGTTTCTAAATAAAAATCACTATTCTAACGAGGAAGTGGGAATAGTTGAGACTTGAATGCCAGTCTAAATACAACCAAGAATTTTTAAATTTCATCTGCTTATTTTTTTTATCGTGCCTACAAAACTATTTAAAGTAACATGTGGCTCAAATTATGTCTAATGGACAGAGCTGCCCTCAAGGAGATTAAGAGGTAGTTCCCTGTGCTGAGAATAATTCCCAGGTATCAGGGGGTTGATGTTAGTGGTACAAAAGGGTGGCCATCCAGGCTGTGGGTGCTCTAGCAAGGCCTTGGCATGTCTGCTCCTTTGTCATTCTGCTCTGCTCCCTGGAGGGCACTCTATTGTTCCCATTTCCCTCCAATCCCATCTTCAAAAGATATGACCAAGGGCGCCTGGGTGGCTCAGTGGGTTAAGCCGCTGCCTTCGGCTCAGGTCATGATCTCAGGGTCCTGGGATCGAGCCCCACATCGGGCTCTCTGCTCAGCAGGGAGCCTGCTTCCCTCTCTCTCTCTGCCTGCCTCTCTGTCTACTTGTGATCTCTGTCTGTCAAATAAATAAATAAAATCTTAAAAAAAAAAAAAAGATATGACCAAGATTTCTAAGCATATCAAGGCAACCATTCTATTTGGGTTTAGATAGGTGTTATCCTGTTGATGAACTACAAGGAGAGTTGGGTAACTGAAAGTCAAGAACATGTGGATAAAGATATGGGCTAACACTTCCCATGATATGGGCCAGGAACTGGTTTTTCTACATTGCGTTAACACATAGCTTCCCGGCCCTTTACAATGTCACTATGAAGTAAGAGCAGATTTTCATGTCTGTGAGGCTGATACTATTGATAATCCTTGGCTTCGCCTAGGAGATCCTCCGGCAAGAGATCAGTGGTACCCCAGCCCACATGGCTCACTCATGCCCCTGTGCTTACACTAAGATAATTGTTCCAGATGACAGGAGTCTTTGTGGGCTCTTCCTCTTCTGCTGAAACCTCAAGTTCAAAGTTTATGACTGAAGTTATCACAAAGAAAAGTTCTGGTCCCTCACAGGTAGAGCCACTATGGACTGCTCTTTCCCTGGTGCCTGTAAGCAGCATAAGCTGCTATGGCCTGGATGATACTCCCAACTGAGGACTGGACAAGAGGTCCTAAAAAGCTCCTGTCCAGACATTGGGACAAATTCCAGACTTTACTGGTGAGGGTCTTCAAGTGATAAATACAGGGGGTAACCTTTGCAGATTGCCTTCTGAAAAAGGCCCTAGGACCTTTGAAACAGGTCAGGGAAAACAAGTCTTGCACTGAGTCCAAATCATCTGGCACTTGGAAAACTTGTTGAACTATCTTATTTTGTACAGTTAAGAGACACACAGACTATTCCTAACATCCATGCTTCAAAACGTTCCGAACAGAGTCCTACAAACTAGATTCTAGGTAGGATGAAAGCAAGTTGTAAGATTAGCTGCCCTCCAAAAACCTTCACATCCTCCTTAGAGGACAACTAATTCTAGTCCCATTTGGTTTCTGTCTCACATGCCAAGCATCCAGTAATTAAAATCGGATTCCACTTGGCGGTTTCTGTAGGAAAGGCAGTGGTTCTCGGGAGGAAACCTATGCTGAGCACATTCATGTATGTAACAGCCAGACACTAGACAGGATAGTCAAGTTCATGAAGTCACTAGATATGGAGGACTTGGGAAAACACAATCTTCCGCAAGAAAGTGTCTGTTGTTCCAGCTGCTGAAAGCGCTGTCAGGTGTCACCTCCAAAGGGTTTGCTTCTGTTGCAAGGCCATGCCCTTCCCCTGGCACCCTATACCCAATTATTGATTGCAGAGAACATGCAAAGCCTGGTCATTTCAGGCCACCATGGGTCACCTCTGATGGACACTACACATGCCTATGCTCCTTGGGTATGGTGACTGTTGTTTCTACACTGCAGTTAACCACAACCAGTACCCAATCCTGCTCCCCTTCCCCATTCCTTTCACAGCGTTCTTCATGTTAAACTCTACCTCAGTATCTGATTCTGAAAAACTGTACCTGTAAGGCAACAGGGGCCTAGAGGAACATGATTCCACTCTGTCTTGCCAGGATACCTACCCATCATTGTCACAAAGTTATTCAACTCTAAACTCTATTTAAGAGATTGGCACAGACCTAACACCTCTAAGGTATGTTGTGATTTCCAAAGTCCTCTAGTTTCTAGTTACATGCCAATTCTTATAGATATTTACAGCCCTAGATTCCAGTGATTTTATTTTCTGCCATGGGTTCTTGCCTCATGTTAGCACCTCACCTAAGAACTCTGTGTTTCTTATCTGTCCAGCCCAAACATACAAATGTCTAAAAAGCTAAAATTGTTCTTCTTAGAATTAGGGGAGAGCACAGCCCACTAAGGGCCACTGATGGTCTGGATAGAATTCAAGAACTGGCCCCATATGTTCTGTAATGTCAGGGAGGATCTCAACCCAGAGTACCACTTAGAGAGGGAAGTGTATTATCAAATACCCATGTTCCCATCACAGGAGTGCTCAGAAATTAAAACTCTATACTCCTGCATCTTCCCGAATTCTTGAAAAAATGTAAATGTTTTCTCTGCTCATGTATATTTAATAGTGTCTATAAAATGCACTAGATCAAGTTAGAGAACTGGATTTTACACCTAGTCCCACATCAAGCTGAATTACCTGAGGATGTTTACCTATAACTTCCAGAGGTGGTCACAGACCATAGACGTAGGGGGGTAAAAATCATATAGAACTGTATAAGAACTTCTTCAACTAATACAGAGCACCCTTTAACTAGTATTCCATCTTATAATTTTACAGCTTTTCCAAAAGAGCTGAAAATCCAAAATTTTTTGAACTGAAGTTCAAACAGAGATCTTCCTTGCACCTGGATTCATTTGTAATCTGTTATTATGACTGGCACAGTCTTTCTACCCAGGAGTCACTATGAAAGTTGAAAACACACTAAAGAACCTGTGGGTGCACACCCTCAAATCCAGCTGTGCATGCCACAAGGGCAGCTGGGGATGAGCTGCTGTCTACTCTGGTCCCCCCGCCCTCACAAGTTCCATACCTCGTGTTCACAGTGTGTAATTTACAGTGCCTTGTCCCTTATCATCCCCATGTGAGGAAGAAAATTAGATGACTCCTAGAGGCCTAGAAAAACCGCTATGGTCAGGGAAGCTATGTATGTGATAAAACATCCTGAAAGCAGAACCCAAAGAAGACATGCTTCACCATACACTGACCGCTTTGGGTGACCATCTCCTCTACGCACAAGAGAAAAATGTTCAAGTGTATTTGTAGAAAAGGAACCATGCTGTTCAAGCACGGGTACGTTTGAAAATGGGATATCCTCTACTACTATAACACAATCCACTCATCTGGGTATGTGTCACAGATACGTGGCAAGAGCTGAGTCTTGCTTCTCTGGAGCACTCTGCTCTGCCTTAGCCTCAAAGTCTGTTTATGTCCCCTTCTTCTTTCTGCTTAACAACATTTGTTTTGCATCATCAGCAGAGATCCCTTTTCCTTTTCACTCATTCTCTTTACCAAACACTGCTTTCATCTAGGGCTGTATACCCAAGATCTCCCTTAGGACAACTAGTCAGTTATTGCTGGTTCCTTCTACATAGAAGCCGTCTCAAAAACAGCCAAGCAGAGGGGTCCAAGGAACACAGAGCGCCACTGTATGATTGTGTGCTGCCATCTCCTGGCCAAAACACTGAATGTAATCCTAACGTGTCCACCCCCGGCCCTTGTCTGATTCTCCACCTATGCTCCAGCTAGGATAGGAGAAGACCTCGGGAATTCCCATGTCTTAAAAGGCATAGATCTTAGGGGACCAGTTAATAATAATGACTCATGGACTCAAATCTCATCATTTCTGGACTTCACAAGCCTTCACAAGAGGAAGAGTGGTTTAAATAAGCCTGTACTGTTTTTTGATCCATCTAGTGAGGTAAGACAGGTGAGAGTGTCTACAGAAGAACTATGCAGGTATTAAATGCAGATCTGCCTTCACACAGAATCCCAGGGCTTGATTCTTGCTGCCAGGGATGGTAAGGTTCATTCCAGAAAATCCAGCTTCTGAAGAAAAGCTTCATATAAATACAGAGTGTCCCTTATTCAGCTGCATGGGTAGGTGAACTCTTGCTTCCCCATCGATCCCCCTAAAGACAAATTGACAAAAGAAAGGCAACATTTCTAACCAAAAATCCAAAATCTTCTCCTTAGGATCTGTAACAAAAGCTAAGTCTTCAGCCTGACTCACAATACAGTTGCTTAGTTTGAAATGTATGTAATATGGCTTTATCACAGAAGTAACACCAATAATATGTCACTCTGTAACCAGTAACATCAGAACTTGCTTGTTAGTAGCTCCCCTATGGATGTTCAGGGGCCCACTGCTGCTGAATGGGCCCAGGCGCCTCAGGTCCCTCCCTCACTACCATAGCCCTGCCTGTCTGTGGTCTAGGATTTCCCAGGCACAGAGTTCCCAACTCTGGATACTGTTTGACACACAGACACACAGGGCTGGAAAGGCAGGTACGTTATAGGTCCCCTGAGACCCAACATGTTTTTACCGACCTCTCATATTTTTCCTTAGCCTTAGAATTCTTACCTGTTAAGGAAATGTGGAAGATAAGCCTTCAGTTAGCTAAACACACAGAAGTGTATTTGTCTAGAAAAAAAGTGCATTTTTCTAGAAAGTCCTAGAAGAGAACATTAGACCTTTGACATAATTTGTTACTACTGATTTCCATTCTATCCTGAAAGACAAGAACAATGGCAAGTGAGTCTCATTTCTCTTGCTCACAAATTAAACAGGGCTAGATGTCAGGGTGTGCCAACTGGACAAGATATCCATCTCCACGACCCACCCTGCCCAAAACTGGCAGATGTCACTCAGTCCTCATTCCCTAACCTGCATAGGACATTGGATCTGCCATAGTCTAGGTAGTACTGACCAGGTCCGGCAATACTCCCAGGCCAGCTTATATCTTTCAACTTTTGCCAATAAATGAGACTGACAATTTTATTTCAGTAGTTTCCTCATTATCAAGTAATGAGGAACACTTGTCATAATGGCCCAGATACCAAAGGCAGTTACATTCTTAATTCACATGCATAAATTCTTCAGGCATAAAAAAATTGTCAGCATCATTAACAGTGGTTTAACAATAAAAGAGAGAATTATGTTATAAATGGTTTCTAAACACTAGTTCTAATACCAGAGCATCTCAGCTATGCTCTATGATTGCAACAGCCTTGAAAATATGCCTTTGGAACTGCCTACTTAGGGAATAATAGTTGACTAACAGTTCTAGCGGCTGCACGGCAAATCAACTTTAAGTGTAGAATAGGAGAATCTAGGGGCACCTGAGTGGCTCAGTCAGTTAAGCATCTGCCTTTGGCTCTGTCATAATCCCGGGGTCCTAGGATTGAGCCCCACATTGGGCTCTCTGCTCAGTGGGGAGTCTCCTTCTCCCTTCCCCCTCATCCCTTCCCCCACTCATGCATGTTTTCTCTCAAATAAATAAAATCGTTACCAAAGAAAGGGAGAATATATGATTCCGGGACAGAGGCCAATAGCCTGGCCATCTAGTCAGGGTCTGGATGGAAAAGGACTAGAATGTTAGACAAGGAGATCTAGGAAAGGGCATAGGGATACACAACATATGCAGATTTTTGTATCTCCTGTTACACCTACTACAAAGCACCCACTATAGAAGAGGTGTGGAATGGCCAAACAGACAAAAAGTCGCTGCCAGGTGAGAGCAGCCAGCCTTCATCAGCCAATAGGCATGGTCACAGACATGGAGGCTACATAGGTGACCACCTACATGGAATGCCACACTCCAGAGACAATCGAGCTACTGTTGCCTCTGAATGCCCTAACTGTTAACAGAGAGGAATGTTGAATATCCACTATAGTACTATCTGTGAAAGAGACCACTTGGTAGCAAGTTGATTATGTTGACTACATAAAGTCCTTCCTATTTTAGAAGAGCCAGAAATTCAACATCCCAGGAGCAGATACCTAATCTTGGTGGGTTTGTACTTCCTGCTTGCAGAGCCTTGAACATTACCACTCTGGGGTAGGGGAAGGTGGTTCCTGCAATTTTCCAGCCACAGGCAGGGAATCCCGATCAAAGCACCCAACCAATAGAACACTTACAGAAAATGTGCAGAGTGAACCCCAGATCAAGGGATCCAGAGACCTACCCCAAAACATGTAACACTGTGCAAAAGCGGCTAGCCTTTCTTTCAGTGGCAAGTTTAAAGAGACTTCAGAGAGCATAGCAAAAGCACTAACTCAGAGTCAGCATGCTGTAAGTTTAGGATGCCTCCTTTCATGAGGCAATCTTTACATTAAAAGACATCTATATGGCACCGTATCCTTAGTAAGAGACTCTTTAGATCCAAGAATTGGGAGATAAAAGCTAGGGCTGTCCCACATTCCATCACTCCAAATGACATATTGAGTCATTTTGTGAGTCATCGTAGTTGCAGGGAAAACAGACTCTGGTCATCAGAAGGAGGCTGTGCTACTTTTATATGGTGGGAGAAAGTAAAAATATGTGTGAAACCCAAGTGGTCTATTTAACTACTTCTTCAGACTTCCTTCCTTGCTCCATTCTAACTCAGATGCATTTAGCAGTCCAAGTTTGAAACAGGTATATTAGAAGGGGTTCAGATCCTTAAGATAATGGTTTGGTCACACCACCAGGTAAGTCAAACTTCAGGTGAGGAGAGAGCCAAGAGTTAAGAGAATTCAGAGTGGAGAGTGGAGGAGGGACAAGACGGATATCAGTTGTGATCCAATCCATCAAAATCATAGAGGAAAACACAGACAGCAACCACTGTGACCTCAGCTAGAGCTACTTCTTGCTACACATGTCTCCAAAGGCAAGAGGGGAAAAGGCAAAAATGAACTATTGGAACTTTATCAAGATAAAAATTTCTGCACAGTAAAGGAAACAGTCAACAAAAGCAAAAGACAATAAACAGGATGGGAGAAGATATTTGCAAATGACATGTCAGTAGTATCCAAAATCTATAAAGAACTTTTAAAACTCAACACTCAAAGAACAAATAATACAATCAAGAAATGGGCAGAAGACATGAACAGACATTTCTGCAAAGAAGAAATCCAAATGGCCAATAGACACATGAAAAAATGCTCCACATCACTTGGCATCAGAGAAATACAATCAAAACCACACCAAAATACCATATCACACCAGTCAGAATGGCTTAAATTAACCAGTCAGGAAACAGCAGGTGTTGGCAAGGATGCAGTGAAATGGGAACCCTTCTACACCGTTGGTGGGAATGCAAGCTGGTGAGGCCACTCTGGAAAACAGTATGGAGGTTCCTCAAAAAGTTAAAAGTAGAGATTCCCTACAACCCAGCAATTGTACTCCATCTGTCATTAGTATCATTGAGCATCGTAAGGAAATAGTCCCATTTTGTAGCAGAAACCTATGTCTATAATTGTGGGGTTGAATGAATGCACCCTAGAGACACATTGGTGACAAGTACACTTACTGCAACATCCATGACCTGAGAAGTTCAAATTAACTAAGTGCTCAGAACGTTAATGGATATAGGTCTGGGTACCTTTACTGAGAAAGCAGCTATATCAACAAAAATATTGTCAGAGGATAAAGGTGAATCCAGAATGAGTAAAGAGGAAGATGATGAATATGGATTACTGCCTAGTGACTTTTTTCAACTACGGGGGGGGGGGGGGGGGGGGCAGTAGCATCTCACACTGATCATGTTGTTGTAAGTTTCTTTGTAAATATTTAGTCTTCAAGATGGTGACCAGTCAAAACAAAACAAGTTAACTCAGTATGGGTACAAGAATATCCAAATGTGTGAGTGATAGACCAAGCAAGCACTCAGCTCCTCTTATTTGCTCGGACCACCCAGAGATCATCTACAAACAGTTCCACACTAATTCTTGTCTCTGTGTTCTCTTACATGCTTACTTGTATGAGCCCTGGGAGTACCCCAGAAGAATGCTCATCCAGGAAGGAGGAGGCGTGGCTGGCCTGCCTTTTGGAAGTCTACATAAATCATTCACCAAAACTGTCCCACCAAAATTCCTCAGCAGAATTAGCCCAAGTTGCCCACAGTTGTCACCTTTTCACTAGTGTATTTTTAGTGGTTTACCTGCCCCTCCTAACTTCCTCCCTATGCTTCCTGGAATCACCCTCTCAGTAATCTATTGGAACCCAAATCCTTATCTCAGTGTGTCTTTTTGGAGAACCCAAAATAAGCAGGAATTAATCTGAATTGGCTGATTCTTTTAAGATTTCTATTTTTTTTAATTTTTTAATTTCTTTTCAGTGTTCCAGAATTCATTGTTTATGCACCACACCCAGTGCTCCATGCAATACGTGCCCTCCATAATACCCACCACCAGACTCACCCCAACCCCCCACCCACCTCCCCTCCAAAACCCTCAGTTTGTTGAGAGACTGTGGACTCTGAGAAACACACTTAAGATTTCTATTTTAGAGAAAAAGTGAGAGAGAGTGCACAAGTGGGGGGTGGGCGGAGGGAGAAGGATAAGCAAACTCCCCGCTGAGCAGGGAGCCTGACACAGGTCTCAATCCTAGGACCCTGAGATCATGACCTGAGCTAAAGGCAGACTCTTAACAAACTGAGCCACCAAGATGCCCCCTGGATTAGCTGTTTTTATTTGAAAACAAATGTAATCCATATATGAATCATGAGGCTTAGGGATAGACATCATTTTAGATAGAGAAATCAGGATGTTATATTTTTCTACTTAATTTCTACTTAGAATAGAGAAGCATTTAGGCAGGCTGGGCACAACCTATCTGTTTTTTGCCTCAAATATGTAAGTGGCCAGTCTTGCAGCTTTATTAAATAGAAAAGGGCAATTTGAACACAGAAGCTCAAAAGAAAAGTATGATGTAAGAAGAAACCACTTAAGCCACAGTTATAAATGTTGAAATACACAAGGCTGCGGAGAAACATATGGCCATGTGATAGGCAAGGGATCTAAGTACCTGTCCTTAAGTCCTATTGTTCTGTATTAGACTAATGGTGGAAAGTACCAAGTCTAACAGCACCTCAAGCTGCGACCAGACATTAGAAAAGCAGAACAGCTTACAGTGAGCTTACAGTTCACAGTAAAGGAAAATATGAGGAAAAACCTGTCCTTTTCCAAAAGGAACCACAATTTGCTAGACTCAGATCTTTCATCATAGCCAATGAGCACCAGTGTCTTTAGAATTCATCTCTTATGGTGGGAGTGTCCAGCATATATCCCATAGCTAACAACATAATGGACCATATACAGTGAGTCCACTCATAAACACTTGCCCCTTTCCAGGCAGTAATTGCTTCCCATCCCCTTCTGACACAGTATTATACACAATCATAGACCCCAAATAGGTCTACAGCCTAACTCCCAGAAACTGAACAGGTACACAGCAAGGGGAAATTAATATTACAGATGGATGAGCACTGGGTGTTATAGTCAAGTGATGAATCACTAAATTCTACTCCTGAAACAAATACTACACTATATTTAATTGACTAGAATTTAAATACTTGAAACAAAAAAAAATTGCAGATATAATTAAGGTTGCTAATCAGCTGACCATTGGACAAGGAGATTATCCTAATGATCCCAGTTAGATGCTGTAATTACAAGAGTCTTTAAACATGGAAGAGAATCAAAACAGACACTGTCAGAGAGATGGGATGTAAAAAGACTCAACTTGCCACCCCTGGTTTTGAAAGAGGCCATGAGCCAAGGAACACAGGCAGCCATAACAGCTAGAGATGTGAAGAAAAGAGATTCAGTCTCCCATATGGATTCTCCAGAAAAGAATGCAGCTCTACTAGCACCTCCATTTTAGTGAAGTAAGACCCATTTCAGAATGTAAGGGTTATGGACAAAACGGCATCTAGTATGATTAGACTTCATGGAAGTTTAAGTATATGTACAGAATCTCTGGAAAGAAGGAAAGGTAGTTTCTTCTAGAAAGGAGAAATGGATTGTTTGGGGAAATGATATTGAAAGACTAAGTTTTTCCAGCGAGTATTTTATGTCCATAATGAACATAAGAAAATCTAAAAGACAAGATACATAGCCATACTTGATATTAAAGTAAGTTGTGTTAGAAAACATGTTACAGGCTAATATTCAAAAAACTTACAAATAAAAAATAAAACACTTAAGAGGTAAAAAGTCAAAAAACTGGAATAGTTTTTAACAAGTACCTATGAAACATACAAAAATGTACTTAATTCTCAAGTAAGCAGAATTGTGCTTTCATTTCTAATTGAAGGATGGCAAGAATTAGAGAATGCTACTTATTCTGCCTAGTTTTCAGAAAGATATGCTATTCATTGCTAATGCAATTATAAGAGAAGTTACTAAAATGCATTGGAAAACACCTACATTTTGACCTTTCCACTCTAATTCCTTAAAATGGTCTCCCAGATACAGGGAGATCAAATACAGTGTCTCAGACAGACGGAAACATTCATTCAAACTTTGCAGCTATACCAGTCACAATACTGTGCTGGTGGTGAGATAAAGTCCCCCAACTCCTGAGAACTATTGCAATAAAGAGGGCCTTTGACCTAAAGGAGTTGGGGAGGTGTGCCCAAGGAACAGAATCTTGTTAAGTCTCATTTGATCAAGAACTATACACACGAGACACCCCCAATAGGAGTCTTCAAGTGGTTTTACTTTGGAAAATAGCTGTATTTGCACAGAAACCATATCCCCTTCATTATGCTTTCTCTTAGTATATAACACCATCATTCACCAAGATTCCCTGCTCAGAAGATCCAGGGTTCTATCAGTGATTTTCCCAGACCTACCACACTCACCACCAATTTCTGCAGATTGTAACTCCTGCTCAGTGAGGACTAATGGTCCCCCAATCTGTGAATGCTGCTGATATTCTGACCATGGTCCCTATTTAGTCACTGGATGCTACCACAGCCGATCTAATCTCTGCTGCCATCACTAAAACATCCACTCTGAAGAGCCACTCTTTTTCTTCAACCAAAATAGTATAGTAACCAAATACAATCACAGCTCTGCTAATCTAGAATGAATGCTATTGCCATTCTGGAAAACAGTGTGGAGATTCCTCAAAGAGTTAAAAATAGTACTATCCTACAACCTAGCAACTGCACTACTAGGTATTTTTATCCAAAGGATACAAAAATAGGTATTCCAAGGGGTACATCCACCCCAATGTTTCTAACAGCAATAGCTAAAATATGAAAAGCCCAGATGTCCAACAACAGATGAATGGATAAATATGTGATTATTTTTATATATGTACCCACCCACCCACACAATGGAATATTACTCGGCCATCAAAAAGAATGAAATCTTGCCATTTGCAACAATGTAGATGGAACTAGAGGGTATTATGCTGAGCAAAGTCAGAGAAAGACAAATACCATGATTTCACACATCTGTGGAACTTAAGAAACAAAACAACTGAACATAGGGAAAGAGAAGGAAAAATAAGATAAAAACAGAGGGAGGCAGGTTTGCTTTATGGGCTGGGTGGGGGCCATGGAGCTGCAATGCCAATGGGGCCACAGCGATGACCAGAGCTGCCCACCGACATGAACTCACTGGAGCAGATAGAAGACCTCAAGACTTTTGAGAGGAGACTTACAGAATATATTCACAGTTTGCAGCCTGCCACTGGACGTTGGAGAAAGCTTCTTGTAGTGGTATCTGTCTGTACAGTTGCTGGTGCCTGGAACTGGTTAATAGATCCCGAGACACAAAAGCTGTCCTTTTTTTTTTTTTTCAGCATAACAGTATTCCTTGTTTTTGCACCACACCCAGTGCTCCATGCAATCCATGCCCTCTCTAATACCCATCACCTGGTTCCCCCAACCTCCCACCCCCCGCCCCTTCAAAACCCTCAGATTGTTTTTCAGAGTCCATAGTCTCTCATGGTTCACCTCCCCTTCCAATTTCCCCCAACTCCCTTCTCCTCTCTAACTCCCCTTGTCCTCCATATTATTTGTTATGCTCCACAAATAAGTGAAACCATATAATTGACTCTCTCTGCTTGACTTATTTCACTCAGCATAATCTCTCCCAGTCCCGTCCATGTTGCTACAAAAGTTGGGTATTCATCCTTTCTGATGGAGGCATAATACTCCATAGTGTATGTGGACCACATCTTCCTTATCCATTCATCCGTTGAAGGGCATCTTGGTTCTTTCCACAGTTTGGTGACCGTGACCATTGCTGCTATAAACATTGGGGTACAGATGGCCCTTCTTTTCACTACATCTGTTTCTTTGGGGTAAATACCCAGTAGTGCAATGGCAGGGTCATAGGGAAGCTCTATTTTTAATTTCTTGAGGAATCTCCACACAGTTCTCCAAAGTGGCTGCACCAACTTGCATTCCCACCAACAGTGTAAGAGGGTTCCCCTTTCTCCACATCCCCTCCAACACATGTTGTTTCCTGTCTTGCTAATTTTGGCCATTCTAACTGGTATAAGGTGATATCTCAATGTGGTTTTAATTTGAATCTCCCTGATGGCTAGTGATGATGACCATTTTTTCATGTGTCTGATAGCTATTTGTATGTCTTCATTGGAGAAGTGTCTGTTCATATCTTCTGCCCATTTTTTGATATGATTATCTGTTTTGTGTGTGTTGAGTTTGAGTTCTTTATAGATCCTGGATATCAACCTTTTGTCTGTACTGTCATTTGCCAATATCTTCTCCCATTCCGTGGGTTGCCTCTTTGTTTCCTTGACTGTTTCCTTTGCTGTGCAGAAGCTTTTGATTTTGATGAAGTCCCAAAAGTTTATTTTTGCTTTTGTTTCCTTTGCCTTTGGAGACATATCTTGAAAGAAGTTGCTGTGGCTGATATCGAAGAGATTACTGCCTATGTTCTCCTCTAGGATTCTGATGGATTCCTGTCTCACTTTGAGGTCTTTTATCTATTTTGAGTTTATTTTTGTGTATGGTGTAAGAGAATGGTCGAGTTTCATTCTTCTACATATAGCTGTCCAGTTTTCCCAGCACCATTTATTGAAAAGCTGTCCTTTTTCACACCATTATGGAATCACCCATTTTTCACCATTAGCTAGATCACTCTAATAGGCTTGTTCTTTGCCTGAATACACAAGAGGGTCATTGCATCATCAATTATAGCTGCTTGGTGTCAAACTGTATTAGCAGAATACAATATGTCTTGTGATGATACAGGAAGACTCATTTTGAAACCTAGGCCTCATGTTCAATGACAATCTGAATTCATTGTTATGGGACCTAAAACAGCCTTTCTTCAAGTAAGTGATATGCAAAAAGCCATAAAGGATTCCTTTTACAGTTGAATATGTGAGGGTCACAGCAACAACTGACAAGAAGTGTGCAATATTTACTCAGATGATCTCGATGGTGATGACTTGCCTCCTCCGTGCTTGGTAGATTTGATTACCTGTGTTACAGAGTCACTCTAGTACTTCAGACCCTGCAGAAACTTTTGCAGATGAAGTATGTCTGCATGTTCCTAAGTTAAACTTAGAAACTTAGAAACAAAACCTCATCCAGTTTTTATAATGTGTTTTTGAAAACTACTGTAAAGAGGAAGTCAATCCCAGTGCCAAAGAGGGAAGCATTCTGTGGACTTTATTCTCCTGCACCAGTGTCATGGGAGCATCTCTTTGCCATCCCTATGGCTCTTCAAACCCAGCCATTGCACCTAGCTGTGGCTTTCATTCTCACACCCCTCTGTTTTGATCATACTGCAAGGAAAACATCAGATGAAGTGTAAACAGAGGAAGACTCATCTCCATTATGTTGCGAGAAATTAGATGTTCTTCTGAGAAACCATTTTTGTTTAACCAGATAGTGAACTTCAGCCACTCTCACAGTAACCATTTCCAGTTTGTTGTTTTCCTTCAATGCTAAATATACTTTATATTTTTTTAATAATCTTAAGAACATTCTAAAGCCTTCTGAATATACAAGTTTAGTTATGAATTATGTACTGTCTGGGAATTTGATAGTTGCCATGGTCAGCATGCTGATACTCTAGTGTTACACGGGTGTAACTGATCAGCCGCTCCATCATGGGTTGACTTGGGAACAGCGCCCAAACTAGAGTCTACAATTCTCAACATTCTCATAGTGTTAATGACATACTGTGTATGCATTTTAGCCACCTGTACTATAACTGCCCTTAATCTTAAACTATTGGTATTGCTGCAAATATTTTAAAGAACTAGAGGTGCCTTTTACATGTTTATTAGAAGATTTTGAAAAGGTTTAAATTATTTCATGAGCATTCTTTTTTTTATTTTTTTGATTAACATATAATATATTATTTGTCCCAGGAGTACAGGTCTGTGAATCATCAGGCTTACACACTTCACAACACTCACCATATCACATACCCCTCCCTGATATCCATAACACAACCACCCTTTCCATACCCCCATCTTCCAAGCAGCCCTCAGTTTGTTTTTTGAGATTAAGAGTCTCTTATAGTTTCTCTCCCTCCTGATCCCATCTTGTTTTATTTTTTCCTTCCCTACCCCCTAAACTCCCCACTCTGCCTCTCAAATTCCTCATATCAGGGAGATCATATGATAATTGTCTTTCTTGGATTGACTTATTTCGCTCAGCATAATATCCTCTAGTTCAATCCACATCATTGCAAATGGCAAGATTTTATTTTTTGATGGCTGCATAGTATTCCATTGTGTGTGTGTGTGTGTGTGTGTGTGTGTGTGTGTGTGT
>NW_019154105.1:6311653-6315166 GCF_002288905.1 Enhydra lutris kenyoni
GAGCCCGATGCGGGACTCGATCCCAGGACCCTGAGATCATGACCCGAGCCGAAGGCAGCGGCTTAACCCACTGAGCCACCCAGGCGCCCCTAGTTACTTTTTTTTAAACTTGGAAAATAATAATATCAGCCTTTGAAGAACAGATTAGCACTCTCACATATGAAATACGCTTGGAGATTGTCTTTAATCGGTTTGGAACTCGAGGATGCTTTCTCTTTTTGCAACACAGCAGGTGAAGAGCTTAGAATTTGATAAATTATAAACCTAATGAGGCTTCTACCTCCTTTAGCCAGTTATTAACTGTCAGGAAATGATCGTTGTTACTTAATTATAAGATGAAACTAAACATTGAGAAACACTGAAAGCGATCTGGTTGGCCAGTATTCCGAGGACTAATGCCACAGGCATGCCCCCTCCACACCAATTAAAGCTGCGTCACCCATAATATAAGGCTGCCTGCCCTTGGCCGTGTCCTATGTTGTTATTTTCAGATTAAAACAACAACACAATTCCAGTCTAGGGCACTTCCTGCGCACCTATGAGTGCCAGGCTTTTCTAATCTCGAGGATAAAGACTCCTCCTGCGGGCTGATGACTCCCCGGAAATGCCCTTGTTTTCACTTTGACCGCACCCAAAATAAGAGTCAGTCTTAGAGACACTACGAGCAGCCAATCAATCAATCATCTGTTTTACTAGCTGTCAGACAGAAAAATACCGAAGAACTTGCAAGAGAAAAAGGTGCACGATGTTCTATTTTGATTTTGAGAGGCAATTCATTAGCAAGGGGAAAACGAGTTTTGGAGGGAGAATGTTGAGTAATGAGCAGGACGAGCATTCTGGAAGTGCACGCTCTATTTGTGCACAACTTTTTTTTCTTTTTTAAACACCACTGAGAAGAGGTTTCCGGAATAAAATTTTCATTTCCAGCTCAATGCATTCTAACTTGTATCCAATTTTGTAGCTGCACGGGTTTTATCAACTGTCAGCTGCTTTTCCTATTTGAGTCTCCTTTCCATGTGCCCTGAGAGAAAGGATGTGGGTTAAGCAGCGGGGGACGGGGGCTCCCAGGCAGCCCCGGCATTCCAAGCCCAAACCGCCAGAAAAGCATGGTTTGGGGTATTTGGTGAGAAGAAAAGGAAAAAGATAAAAATAAACTATTTTGCTGAAATACAAGCATTTCCCAATTTCAGTACAAGCTGTGTTGCAGGATTTCAATGACAAAGTAATTACCTGGATTTCCGAGGATGCCATGGGATCTTGTCGGAAGTAGATTAAAGGGCCCCCACCAGTTGAGGTAAGGATTAAATGAGCGAATCACCACCAAACCTCACCCGAAGTGCTCCCTAAACGCTGGGTTTTATTATCCTTGCCTTCTGTCTACTTGGGTATTGCCGCAGAAAACACACCCAAGAACCTAGTGTCAAAGAATGCTGAGAGGCTGCGTGTATAAACATGGGAGGGGGGGGCCTCCATGACAGCCTAATCCCCGCATGTAGACGCAGGAGATCAAATGTCCCAGGAACGTATATTACTTTTAATTCACTGCTCTAAAACCTAAGATGAGGAGCCTTCCCAGTAATCCTGGTCACAGTCCCACCTCCTCACGGCAGCCCCGTGCTAGAAACCACAGATGTGAGTAAGGTGTCTGCCCTTGTCCGCCCGTCCTATCACCCCTTCTCTCGTTCCCCCTTCATCCCCAGCTGTCCACCGGCCTTCCCCGGAGTTGT
This sequence comes from Enhydra lutris kenyoni, assembly GCF_002288905.1. Classification (NCBI taxonomy): domain Eukaryota; kingdom Metazoa; phylum Chordata; class Mammalia; order Carnivora; family Mustelidae; genus Enhydra; species Enhydra lutris. Next base: position 6,313,381 of record NW_019154105.1, read on the forward strand.
TCCTTGGCGTTTGCTGCCCTTGCTTCGGTCAAGGTCACTGCGCTCTGCTGGCCCAGGCCAGGAGTTTGTGATCATGTCCCAGGATCCCTCGCAGGGGCAGCTGCTCTCATCACAGGTGACTAGTCCCTCCTTAAGAAACACTCTCCTTTCTGGACTTGCACAACATCACAGCCTCCCCCAACTACCTGAAGCAGCTTCTGCTGGGTCAGCCTCCTCTCAAGGCTGATGTGCCCCAGGGTTCGCTGGGCCTGTCTTTTCTCTCCTCTCTGGAAATTGTTGCAGGTGAGTGAATCAGTGCTGCGACCTTAAATACTATTTATATGTTGATGACTCTGCACTTTATCTGTGAGTTCTGCTCAGCCCCCTGGATTCCAAACTCTTGTATACAGCCATTCCCCAGATGAGGGATTGGCGTATCAAAGAGCTCTCCCTTGGGGCGCCTGGGTGGCTCAGTGGGTTAAGCCTCTGCCTTCAGCTCAGGTCATGATCCCGGGGTCCTGGGATGGAGCCCCACATCAGGCTCTCTGCTCAGTGGGGCGCCTGCTTCTTCCTCTCTCTGCCTGCCTCTCTGCCTACTTGTGGTCTCTGTCTGTCAAATAAATAAATAAAATCTTAAAAAAAAAAAAAGAACTCTCCCTTCAGCTATTCCCCACCCCCCTCCCGCCCCCCGCCCTCCCTCCAAACTGGCTGTTCTCCGCTTCTCCCCATCTTACCCAATGGCCCCATCAGCATCCCAGCTGTACAGCCCCAAACCCAACAGGCACCTTCATTACTCTGTCCCTTCATGTCCGTCATCATCAAGTCAGTCATCAGCAAGTCAGCTGATGTCATCTCAGAAATCCTGTCTCAAATCCCATCCCTCAGCCATCTCAGTTGCTCCGTGGTTTTCTCCGCTGTGGGATGGAAGTGCCGCCAAAGTGCGTGCAGAAGAGAGCTCCCTATAGGTCTGCTCTGAAGCAAACAGTCGGTGGCAGGAATGACCTTTGACTTTACCTCTCTGTTCCCACCTTTTTGTTCCATTCAATAAAGTTCTAAGGGCTCTAGGTGGCTTTAAGAAGAGTGCTGAGCTACAAGGTAGTCTAACCGCCGGCTCCGCTGTTACCATCTACTGTCATTTTGGTGAAATCCTTTAACTTCTCCGAGCCCCCCTTTTTTATCGGTAAGATGAGAAACTTTTAGTAGATGACCTCTAGCTCTAACTGTACATGGTGTGGAGATGTTTTGTATTGAGTCAATACCGAATGATTAAACTAATCAGTGTGGCGGGTTATGATTGATGGCGTCAGGCGAGCCTTAAAAAAACAAGAGAAGGCAGGGTCAGCTTGGCCCCAGGACCAGAACACATCCTGTGCAGCTTCTAGAAATGGAACGTCCAGGGATCAGTGACTTTCCATGGGATATTTCATGGTTTTAGGTATCATATATGTGCCAAAGAATCCAAGTTTTCATCTCTGGCCCCGTTTTCAATCCTAAGTACCAAATGTCTCATTGGAATTCCTTTTCCCTTGCCTGTCCACTCCAGCTTTTTCATAGCCAAACAATTCTCTCTCTCTTTTTTTTAAGATGTCACTTATTTATTTCACACACACACAGAGTACAAGCAGAGGGAGAAGAAGAAGGCTCCTCACGGAGCAGGGATCCTGACGTGGGGCTCGATCCCACAACCCTGGGATCACGTTCTGTGCTGAAGGCAGACGCTTGACTGACTGAGCCACCCAGGTGTCCCCAAAACAATTCTTTTAAAACATGAGTCAATCATGTCTGCTCAAAACCCTGCAATGGGGGG